>NC_059303.1:2330359-2605359 GCF_017591435.1 Portunus trituberculatus
CGTGTCTGTGAATAATATCCAGCTTCACTTCGAGAGTAAGAGACTTCCTGGTCTTCTTAGGAACGTTAGGCCACATTGCAGGGCGTTTTGGTGGTAAGTTGAGCGAGTGAAGACGAGCTGCTGCTGACACTGTTATGGGAGTGAGTGGTGCGTGTGTTGTCCACAAGGCTTGCTCTTGATCTTGATCTTGATTCTACAGGTGTCCCAGGATTTCTCCTGAGACAGGCCTTAGTATTTGCGGCTCCTGGTGTATTCAAAAGTTTGTTGGCTTGCGTGATACGGCGGGGCTTTCAAACTTGGAAAAAATAACCTAGATTAAACTTCGTTAAAGCGAGTTTGGTGTTCGTTAAATGAGCTGATGGTAGTAAAATGAAACCTTCATTGTAGCGAAATATCGTTGTGTGAATCTTCGTTAAACGGTGTTGCCTGTACTATATAAAGTTAGACCAAAAAGTCTGCATAACGTACAACCACATCCGTTTTCGCGAATTTTCTAGGTTTGAATTTGCCGGGTGAGGGACCGAACGCAGCAGCTTCACTGTGATTGTCTGGCTCCCCACCTGTCTCTAGCGGTCCTGGAGCTGGATCCAAGATTCTTTAACAACCTCAGAGCAACCTCCTGCCGCGAAATGGCTTCCATGAACGCTTGGAGGGACGGTGACAAGGTTGCTCTGAGGTTGCTGGGAACACCACCTCTGGAGGTGGTGTTACTGTCTTATATACTGTAAGCCCCCGAATTTAGCGAAATCCAGCTTAGCAAAACCCTTAATTAGCGACTGTCTGGAAAAAGGCCAATCCCTCAAGTTTAGCGATTTTCTCTCATATTTAGCGAATGTATATCATATCTTAGTATTCATATATGCTCATGCCATGAGGATAACCTCGACTCCGTGGCAGTGAGTGATAGTGAATCACTAATGAAATACCGCAGTATTTCATTAGTAATTCACTATCACTCACTGCCACGGAGTCCAGGTTATCCTCATGGCATGAGCGTATATGAATACTAAGATATGATATCCATTATAGCAGGCAATAGAGGAGTGGAAACAAATGTAATATCGTGGTGAAAGACAACACGCCAAGCTAAAAAGGTCACAAGAAGAAGAAGAAGCAGCCAAGTCACCGTAGTCTTCGCCGTCTGTGGCCGATCTCATCATCTCTGCTTTATTTTTTTTGTATTCCATGTAAGATTTCACTTTATGCATTATAAAACAATCTTTCTTGGAGGCAAGGCTTGTAAAAAGCTAATAGAAATATATGTAAATTTTGCTTTTTATCCATGTGATATGTTGGGGACCAGCCCAGAACGCATCCCCCCTATTTCCATTATTTCCTATGGGAAAATTGCGTCCGCTTAATGAATTTCCACTCTACGAACAGCTTTGACACCCACTATCCTGTTCGTTAAGTGGAGTATTACTGTACATGAAATCTCTAAATTTTGTAGGGATTTCACGAAATCGCTGGTTTATATGGTCTCCTGATACACAAATTCCCTGTTTGGATGTTAGTGAATGTGTGTAATGCTTGTTGACGAGCTCTAAGCGATCTCACTGTTTATTTGTAAGGACCAACAGCCAGGTATGATGTATGAGTGTTAACGACCTAACTGTTATCTCCTTTATTGTTTTCCTCCACAAATATCCAGTCTCTACCAGCAGTGCTAACAACTACCCGTGGAGTTTATACTCTGACCCTGACCCAATCTGTCTCGACGAATGGTGTTGATAACAACTGCCAATGTTGAATCTCTACAGTGTGATACCTTTCTCCTCCTCTGAAAACATAGTGATTAAGTGTCATTATAATTATGACTGAACCAATCGAGGAAAAGTTTACAACCGAACTTTACAAAAAATACAAAGAATGCAATAAAGTGTTGATGCCAAATGAATTGTATTTCAAAATTATTCAAGAAGTCAAAACAGCAGCTGAAAGTACAAACTACCCCCGCTTAACGAAGGTTCATACAACGAAATTCCGCTACAACGAAGGTTTCCTTTTACTACCATCTGCTCGTTTAACGAACACCAACCTCAATTTAACAAAATTTTACCCAGGTAATTTTTTTCCAAGTTTGAAAGCCCAGCCGTATCACGCAAGCCAACAGGCTTTTCAATACACCAGTGCCTCTCGTGAACAACACGCGCACCTAGTTCAAAACAATAACAGCGTCAGCAGCAGCTAGTCTTCCATTACTTTACATGCCACCAAAACACCCTGCAATGTCGCCTAGCGTTGCTAAGAATACCAAGAAGTCTCTTACTCTCGAAGTGAAGCTGGATATTATTCACAGACACGAGAGAGATGAGAAAACTAATAGCATTGCTTCCCACCATGGCTTGACTCCATCTACTGTCTACCATTTTCAAGTCAGCAGACTCTATTAAGAAGGCTGGTGAGATCATATTTTCCTTGCAAGCTAAAAGAACCACCTGAACTCGTGACTCTGCAATAGATAATAAAATGGAAAGCCTTGTGGAAATGAGGTACACAAGTCTTGTATGTGGTATGTTACGACCATCATATATTAATATATTATAATGTATTTTATTTAGGTTAAGTTGTGATGGCGTCCTGATAGTAACATTTCATTGTGTATTATTGTAATGCTCCCTCGGGAAGTGAAGTTGCTTAGTCTTATGCTTGTACCCCAATTGAGTCATGCAGCCCATTTGTTTTTACTGGTAATGTTACTCTGCATGGTAAAACATATCCTGTTACTATTCTTAGGGACACTGGTGCTACTGGGTCATTACTTATTAATCCTACAGGTAAACCACTGGAGAGTTGTGAAAGTATTTTGATTAGAGGTGTTCCAGGATTTAATACATTCCCAAAAGTGACCTTTGATCTTGATTGTGATTTAGTGAAGGCAACAGCTGATGTGGGCGTAGTTGATAGCCTACCAGTTCCAGGTATTGACCTTCTTTTAGGTGCTAAAGTTTTTCCTCATCCCATTGTAACTAATGAGCCTTTAGATATTCCTGAAACTGTAGCATTGGAGAAGCAGCATCCAGATGTATTTAATGTATGTGCTGTAACTCGCTCAATGGCGAAGGTGTTGGATACTCCTCCTGAGATTGTGGAGGAGAATGAAATGAGTGAGAGTGGTAATGTGGAGCCTGAAGTGTCTGTTGAAGTTGCGGAAGGTGATTTGACTCAGTTGTTTGAACCTCCTTTACCTATTTCTCTCAGTGATGTTGATATGTATAAGTTTAGAGAGTTACAGTTGAATGATCCACAAATTGTACCACTTAAAAACACTGCAGTGGAGGAAAATTTACTTCAAAATGAAAGTGGAGTTGTATTTTATGAGAAGTGTGGTTTATTATGTAGGAGATATAGACCTCCTCATGTTAATGTTGATGACGGGGCTTAGCATTCTCATCAACTTGTAGTCCCACAGCAATGCCGCCGTCAGCTACTAGAAATGGCCCATTCTGGACATCTTGGAGTTCGCAAGACCTTGCAACAACTGAGAGCACACTTCTACTGGAAGAACATGAAGGCGGATGTCACTCGCTTTGTCAAGGAGTGTCACCCCTGTCAAGTCGCTGGAAAGCCTAACCAGCCGGTACCCGTGAGTCCTCTAAAACCTATACCTGTTATGAAAAACCCCTTTGAGAGGATTCTAGTAGACATTGTGGGGCCCTTACCAAAATCATCTGCAGGACATAGTTATCTCCTTACAATTCTTGATTCTGCTACTAGATATCCTGAAGTAATTCCTTTATGCACTATCCATGCCAAAGTAGTGGTTAGGGAGCTTCTGCACTTTTTTATAAGGTTCGGGCTACCATTGGAAATACAATCAGACCAGGGCACAAACTTTATGTCTAAACTGTTTAAAGAGAGCTTGAAGGAGTTAGGTATAGCACATATTGTCTCTAGTGCATATCACCCTCAGTCTCAGGGTGCACTTGAACGATATCACCAGTCATTGAAGGCAATGATGCAGAAATTCTGTGAGGAGACAGGACAGGATTGAGATAAAGGAGTTCCTTATCTGTCATTTGCAACTTAGACGTGCCCACAGAATCTCTTGGTTTCTCCCCACATGAATTGATTTTTGGACATCAGGTTCGAGGACCTCTGATGTTAGTGAAAGAAAGGTGGAGTGGGGCCGTGAAACCTCCTCCTCCTAGTGTGCTGAAATATGTCATTGACTTAAAGGAATGCCTTGCACAGGGCTTAAAAGTAGCACATGCTAACCTAACTCAGGCTCAAAGTAACATGAAAGAATGGCATGATAAGAAAGCCAGGGAGAGATCTTTCCAGGAGAATGATGAAGTATTAGTGCTGTTACCATTCTAGGGTTATCCTTTATCTGCAAAGTTTTCAGGACCCTATAAAACATGCAAGCGAGTAGGTGAGACGGATTATTTTGTGGAAACACCTGATAGGTGCAAATATCATCAACTTTGTCATGTGAACATGTTGAAGCCCTATCATCGTCCCCAACCATTACCAAGTCTTGCTTGTAGTTTGATTCAGGTTGAAGGTGATACTGGAAGTGAAACTAATCTTCCCCCTTTGTGTGACACAGTGGTTGGAGTAGAACAGTGATGCTTTGTCTCAGTTAAGTGAGAAGCTGTCACATTTTACTTCTTCCCAGGCTAGTGAACTGGTGTCACTTCTACAAAAGTATCCATCTTTTCATGATATAGACGTGGGAGTCTCTAGACCTGTTAAACTTCCCCCCTATAGAGTTCATCCCAGTCGACATCAGGATGAGATACAGTACATGCTTGATCGTGGCCTTATAACACCATGTATTAGTGAGTGGTTCTCACCAGTAACATTAGTTCCTAAGCCTGATGGCTCATTCCGATTTTGTGTGGATTATCGGAAAGTGAATTCCCTCACTAAGTCAGACACTCATCCTTTGCCACGAGTGGACGCATGCATTGACACTATTGGCAGGGCTGGATTCATCACAAAGCTAGATCTCATGGAGGGATACTGGCAAATACCACAAATACTACTGACAGAGAGGGCTAAAGAAATCTCCACTTTTGTAACCCCTCAGAGTACTTATAGATTTGAAGTTATGCCTTATGGGTTTAAGAACACCCCGGCTACATTCCAACGTCTTATGAACAAGTTAGTAGCTGGCATTGATAATTGTGCAGTGTACATTGATGATCTTATCATCTATACTGTCACATGGAAACAACACTTATTGCAGTTTGAAAAAGTGTTGGCTAGCTTGGCAGAGGCTTCTCTAGTATTGAATTTGAAAAAATGTGAGTTTGTTAAAGCCTATGTACAGTATCTAAGATACATTTTAGGTCATGGTAAAGTCTGCCCGCCTCTTAGTAAAGTGGAGGGTATTGCAAAGATTCCTCATCCAGCACAGAAGAAGGATTTGCAACGTTTCTTAGGTATGATAGGATACTACAGGAGATTTGTAACTAATTTTTCTGATGTCACTGCTCCCCTTACTGAATTGTTGAAAAAAGGGAAAAAATTTCAGTGGACTCCTGAATGTGAACATGCCCTTCAGACTGTCAAAAGTTTACTCACTAATCGTCCCATCTTACATTCTCCAGACTTTAGACGTTCATTTAAATTAGCCACAGACGTGAGCAATGTGGGTGCTGGCGCTGTCTTGTTACAAGCTGACCAAAATGATGTAGATCACCACCCTATTTGCTACTTTAGCAGGAAATTTAACACTGCTCAACAAAATTACTCTGTGGTGGAGAAGGAGCTTCTAGCACTTATTTTGGCTTTACAATTCTTTTCAGCTTATCTTCCTCCTTCTGGTCCAGTTATAACTGTTTATACAGACCACCACCCTCTGAAGTTTTTGGATAAATCTAAAAACAAAAATCAGCATCTTACCAGATGGAGTTTGCTATTACAAGAGTATAACTTAGATGTACGGCATGTAAAAGGATTACATAATGTCCTGGCTGACGGTCTATCAAGAGTTTAGCCAGGTCTCTCTCAGTTTCTGAGCCAGACCTGTCTTTTGATGTGGGTGTTACGACAGTCATATATTAATATACTATAATGTATTTTAGGTTAAGTTGTGATGGCGTTCTGACAGTAACATTTTCGTTGTGTATCATTGTAATGCTCTCAGGACGGCCTTTCTTACATATATATATATATATATATATATATATATATATATATATATATATATATATATATATATATATATATACAGTAAAGTCCCGGGTTACGTCGGTCTCGAGTTACGTCAAACTCGTAGTTACATCAGTCCACTATAAGGCAATTTAAGATTAAAAAAATTGAAAATTTATAAATCGTAAAGTGCGGGATTTATTGTTATTGTTGGTGGTTGCCCGCCACACCGCCCGCCTCACGCTTGAATACAATAACACCCTGCCTCAGTTCCACCACACCGTCGCCCCTGGCAAGAGTGTTATCCTACTTCTGCGTTTACTGACTCAAGTTCTTAGTATCTTGCTCAATGGCACAAAAGAGAAAACTTCTTAGTGACAGCAGTGATGCTAAGAAAAGGAAAACCATTATGCTTCAAGAAAAAGAGGACATAATTAAAAGACATGAGAAGGGAGGCAGCAGCTGTGTGAGGGAGGGAAGAAGAAAATGGGAAGCCCGTTACCATGACAACGGGGAGGTTGACGACCTTGAGGGCTCGCACACCCATCACAACAATAACAACTCCGGAGCATTCGCCTGGGCCACACGACACTCGTAGCTGACTTGCACCGTCTGCGCCTGTCTGGTGATCCCTATTGCCCTTTCCTATTGCATTTCTTGCCCCGCTGCCCACGCTTCTACTCCCACCGCACTGCACTACGCTCCCAGCTGTCCACCCTGGGCGTCACAACATTCGACCTGCCCACCCTTCTGGCAGCCTCAGGCGTCCACCCCTCTCTGCAACCTGCAGTCCTTCGTGTTCGTGGCCCTAATCAACAACAAAAACAAGCTTGTGTTTCATATTCCTACATAGTTGTAAATAATATAACAATATAACCTTTAACTTACCTGAATGACCATAAACAATGATTGGTTGAAAACTCTATAATATGCTTTGAAATGTAAGGAAACTCGAGTTACGTACAAAATCGACTTACGTCATGTTTCAGGAACGTAACTCTGACATAAACCGAGACCTTACTGTATATATATATATATATATATATATATATATATATATATATATATATATATATATATATATATATATATATATATATATATATATATATATATATATATATATATATATTATTTATCCATTTATTATTTCATTGTACAGTAGAGCCCCACTTTCGCGACAACCACTTTCGCGTTTCTCTGTTTCGTGGTATCTTGTGTCCGACGACATTTAAACTTCCCTCTCTACCCACAAGCTGAGCGGCAACTATTTTCCGCTGTCTTGGATGACGTCACGGTGTTTTCGTCACAGTCTATCGTTTCCTGCCATTGTGTTCATACCTGTTTTTATGGTCGTGCTACCTCGACTCTTCTGGTTACCTGCTACAGAGACGAATTCTCATGAACTATGGCTACATGTGCGCCTGGTGGTGCGGGGGGTGCCCCTAGTGATACCAGCAAAGAAAGCAAGAGCCCAGAACCTTCAAAATTAGGAGGGAAAGTTAAAAGGCGTGAGTAGAGTTGGTGTGAAAAAGTGGCAGTATGATAATGAAATGAAAACTAAAATAATGCAGCAGATTGACCAAGGTGCTAGAAACGTGGAGATTTGTCATATATACAATGTCCCCGAATCTACAGTGCGTAGTATGAGGAAGCAGATTAGTGAAATCAAGAAAAATCTGGCTCTAGCAAAGAAATATTTTACCCCTAGTGGTGTGGGGAACCATTCTGGAGGCGAGAGAAGCTTGAAAACTGTTACTGATTATAACAAGGTGATGATAATTTTAGAACATTATCTATTGAGGTGGATAAATCGACGAAATGATGAAGGTGCTAGCGTAACTGGGCCCCAGATTCAGAACCAAGCCCGTGTTCTGTACAATGCTGTAATCAAGAAAATTAATCTTAAAAACCCCCCACCCTTCACTGCATCCCGTGGTTGGCTTCATCGTTTTAAGAATAGGGTGAAGGTGAAATATGCTGTTTATCAGGGTGATGCCCAGTCTGCAGACGAATCTGCTGCCTCTAGCTTCCCTGCAGTAGCCCAACAACTGATAAAAGATGGCAACTATTCCTTGGCGCAAATATATAACGCTGATGAAACTGGTGTATACTGGAAAAGATCACCAAAGTCCACGTTTATTTCTGTCTCTGAAAAGCAAGCTCGTGGAGTAAAAATGGCCAAAGACCGATTTACTGCACTGCTAACTGCTAATGCCGATGGAACACACAGAATGAAACCCCTAATTCTGTATCACTCTAAGCACCCTCGCCCCTACAAAAATGCAAACATGGACAAACTTAAGGGCTACATATGGAGGTCAAATGCCAAGGGGTACATGACCTCTGCTTTATCACTGGACTGGTTTGATAACTGTTTCGTGCCGGAGGCAAAAGCGCACTGCCAGGCTAACAATTAGGATTTCCGTGTGTTGTTGTTCATGGATGATGCACCAGGGCATGCACGTTTCCTTGTAGGCCGCCATCCATCGGTACAAGTAGTTTTTATGCCCCCAAATACATCAAGGATTCAGCCCATGGACCAGGAAGTAATTGCCAACACTAAATTACTGTTTTATCAAGACGTGCACGGGAGAATGAGAAAGGCAACAGACAGCCAGGCGGAACTTCAGGAACTTCAGGAACTTCAGGACCTTGAAACAAATGATCATGCAATTTCATCACCGTCCTCAGACTACGAAAGTGACTGTGATGACCTTGCTAGCACCTCTACATCATCTGACACAGTCACAGTAAAACAATTCTGGCGCCAGTTTAACATCCGGTTGGCAGTTGAGGCTTTTGTTAAGGCTTGGGAAACTCTCACAATAGCCACCATAAAACATGCATGGAAACCGCTACTCCCACAGATGATCGCTGCCCAGGGAGACAGGCAGCAGACCGAGCAGTTGTTGGCAGAGACGGTCGAGGTGGTACGGCAGGTTAGAGGCCCAGGGTTTGCCGATGTTACAAGGGAGGAAATGCTGGAGTTAGTTGACTACAATCAAGAAAATAATATTGAAGACCTGCTGGAGGAGGACAACATGGAAGGGGACCATATCAAGCAACCTGAACAACAACAACAACAACTTCAGCAAGATCGTTCACCATCAACCACCGTACTGTCATCATTGTTACTTAACTTTGAGTCCTTGACTGAACAGATAGAGCCCTTAGCTTTTGAACACAAACAGAAAATCTTAGCTAGCTTAAAAAACATCACTGATACCTTTGGGGAACTTTTTAATAAAAAAGTTTATGAAGAGCAACAGGCATTAATCACCCGCTACCTCCAAAGGCCAAGGGAAGTGGCAGAGGGTCTTTTGGAAACAGAAGGGGAGGCTGATGAGGGAGCAGAACCAACGGAAGATGCTGAGCTCGACATGGATGAAGATTTCTCTGGATTTATTCGAGAACAAATGGCAGATGTGGAAAGGCAACACAGAGTGGAATTGTTACGTCAGAGACTGGAAGAGGAAGAAATGCAGAATGGCGGAGACAGTGTCGGCGGCGGTGGCAGCGGCAGCATCAGCTGCAGCAGCAGTGGGCCCCAGTAGGTGGCCACCATAACCATACATCAAGCACCTCATACTTGTATATTTGGTAAGTATTACTACATTCATACAGTGTAAGGTGTTTTTATTTGAGGCGCCCGGAGCCAGAGGGAACCAACCCACACGAACCTACTTTCGAGAAAAACGCGTTTAAAGTTGAACAATTAATACTACCGTAAGATCGGTCACAATATTATCATATTATACATCATTGGAAAGGTCTCGGCAAGACCTGTCATGCCATGTGTTTTTTAATAGTATATTCTATGTTTTAACTTTTACAGAGATTATTATAAATACCCCTACACCCGTAGCGGAAATTTTTTTCCCAGGAAGGTTATGTTTTAGGTTCATTTTTTCAAAGTGTATGATAAAACAAGCATTATGTAAAAAAAATTATGACGATATGCTTTTAACTCGATTTTTTACGAATTTTTGTTATGAGCGAATAAAGCAATAGTTCCCCCTAGCGCAACTTTTATTCCCGAAAATGTTTTATTTCCCTATTTTCTCTTCATTTCTGAAGAGATTATAATTATAGTGTGAGATGTATCTGTATAGAAGATTGTGATATTGTATTTTAAAATTTATTTTCTATGATTTGGTGTAGCTGATGCGGGAGTAATGGGCCTGGCAAGGGAGGGAAGGAAGGATTTGGCGGGAGACTCTGGGCTAAAGTAAACAAAGGCTGTGATTGGCCGAGGTGGGGGCACGGCTATGAGTCACGAGAATACTCGCCGCTGATTGGGGAGCGCACGGCGAGGCTCAGCCGCACCTCCCTGCTCCTGGTACCTTCTGGCTCGCAGATCGGAGAAGTTTGTCGCGACATTTTTTATGCATTATCACTCCACTTTGAGGCTTCGTATAGGTACCCATATGGTCGTATTTCACTTGGCCGACAATTTTATATGACTTTTACACCCTTCGACAACATGATCCCGCCTTTAACTCCCTGCTGTTGGTACCTTCTGGCTCGCAGATCGGAGAAGTTTTTCGCGCGTTTTTTTACGCATTATCACTCCACTTTGAGGCTTCGTATAGGCACCCATATGGTCGTATTTCACTTGGCCGACATTTTTATACGACTTTTACACCCTTCGACAACATGATCCCGCCTTTAACTCAATTTTCGTATTTTTGAGGGTTGGTTCCCTCTGGCTCGGGGCGCCTCATTTGATGTACAATTGTATTTCATAATAGAATGTATTTGTTTGTCAGATTTATATGGAGATATAGGTATTTTATGGATAGCTCCAGAACCGATTATTATTTTTTCCATAAGGTCAATGCCCCCACTTTCGCGGTTTTCACTTTCACGCCGATTTTTTGGCACCAATTAGGCGCGAAAGTTGAGGCTCTACTGTATATTATGTTCGTATGGGTGCTATTTTGGTTATATTACCTAGCAATCATAATATTTGTGGTGATTTACCTATTATTTTGTGTACCAGCCACAGGGGAGGGCAAGTGTGTGGTGTAATTATTTACTTTTTGCCGCTAATAAGTGTTGTACTTATTTACGTATTTTTGTGGTCTCATGTAATATTTTTTCACCCCCCCAGCAGCTCAATTATTATATTTCTTGGTGTTGATGAGTTATTTCTTTTGTGTATGTGGTATTGAGATGCAAGTAGGTTGACGTCCCATGGGTGACTTATAATTTCGGTATCAAGTAGTTAGCTTTATACTTATTTCCTGATTTACTATATTTTATGTGGTGTTATATTTTTGTGATTGCCATTATATTATTTATTAGGATGTGATTAACTCTTAACTATCCTACGGGCCTTAATCTTAATTTTGATTGTTGTTAACTTTACTAATTTTTGTGTAATAAATTATGTTAAGGATTTAAATTCTTTTTCTTAATCTTTCCTTATTATTATTTTTTAGTTCTCTTACACCCTTGAGATGCCCTTGCGTTAAGAACTATTGCCGAAGCCTAGTCACTCTTCACTTCTTTATCTTAAGTTTTTGCTCTTTATTAAGAGTGATTTAACCTAACCAGTGACAGGTGCCCCGTGTCATTGTGGGGAACCCAGTCAGGCTTCTCTAGGGTCGTAACAGGTACAATGATGTGCCCTTTGTTTACATTCCACAGGATGCTAGATAGCGTATTTCTCACTCCACTCCCTCCCTTCATAAATTTAAGATCATCAACATTATAAAGTTACTTACATACATACATTAGTGTAAATTCTAATGACTTAGTCTTAAATTAAACTGCTTAAATGTTTAACTTCATAATTTTTACTTTCATTAAACTTTTACTGTACTATGAAGCACTCTCACTTTGTTTACTCTCAATGGAAGCTCAAGTCAGGGGTTAAACTTGTTATAATTGGTTCGCTTAACCCTTAAAGTATGGGGGGGTTGATTTACTTTCCATCTGTTACAACGGGGAAAAATCACACCTGTCAAAAATACTAAAAATATTTTTTCCTTATAAAAACATATTTCTTTGTGTTATTCTGAGTACAACGATGTAATTTTTAACATGTTATGACCTCTGAGAGCAAAGTTATTGCATATAAAAAAATTCATGGCAGAACCCGCCGCTAATAAATACCCCCCAAGCTCAGATAACACAGCACGCTCTCTCTCTCTCTCTCTCTCTCTCTCTCTCTCTCTCTCTCTCTCTCTCCTTTTGGGCATTTGAATTTGATGTAAAAGTAGGAACTTTTGCACTTTCACGTCAAGAAAATACTAACTCAGATATATGAAATGATGTGTAAAACAGGAAAAGAAAAAGAAATCACATATTACAAGTATTGTGGATTTCTATAATAATTGGAATCTGGCAACTCTTATTAGCAATGGGATTCACGTGACTTGGCCGACAAGCACAGTCCTGTAGAGGCAACCAGGGTGACATACACCAGCGTATTGCTGGAGGGGAATAGGCAACATGAGGAGGTTTATGAATGTCGCTGTGAGGGTTGTTCTCTGTCTCCCAGATCACTATCAGAATCATTACTGGAGTCTTCACTTTCTTCTGTCTCAGTAAAAAAATCAGTTTACATTTTCATCACTCCTCAATGTCATTACTGAGTAACACTGACATAACATCACTCAGAGTACCGTTTCCTCCCTCCGGGTGATGGGGGTTACAAGATGTCGCCTCGAAATGGGAAAAGATGACCTATTGTGAGGGAACATATGTCTCAAGGCTCAAGCAGACGAGCAAGAAAAGATGCCAGATACCTCCACTTGCCCCAGGACCAATAGTGAGGGGGAGAGATTCAAACGTTTAGCGCGGAAAAATCATGATTACCGGTACGATCCCCACCTCTCCGCACGCGATGCTACAATTGTACATATACGATCACCGTACTTTAAGGATTAACAAAAATTCGCTTAACAAAGGGTTTTTTAGGAATGTAACCCCTTCATTAAGTAGGGTTGCCCCCGCTTAACGAAGGTTCATACTATGAAATTTCACTACAACGAAGGTTTCTTTTTACTACCATCCGCTTGTTAACGAACACCAAACTCGCTTTAACGAAATTTTATCCAGGTAATTTTTTCCATGTTTGAAAGCCCCGCCGTATCACGCAAGCCGACAGGCTTTTGAATACACCAGCGCCTCTCGTGGACAAAACACGCACCACTAACTTCCCTAGTTCAAAAGAATAACAGCGTCATCAGCAGCTCATCTTCCCTCGCTCTACATGCCACCAAAACGCCCTGTAATGTCGCCTAGCGTTGCTAAGAAGACTAGGAAGTCTCTTACTCTCGAAGTGAAGCTGGATATTATTCACAGACTCGGGAGAGATGAGAAAACTAATAGCATTGCTTCCCACCATGGCTTGACTCCATCTACTGTCTACCATTTTCAAGTCAGCAGACTCTGTTAAGAAGGCTGGTGAGATCATATCTTCCTTGCAAGTTAGAAGAACCATCTGAACCCGTGACTCTGCAATGGATAAAATGGAAAGCCTTGTGGAAATGTGGTACATAAGTTTTGTATGCAGTACAATGATGTGTCATTTGTTTACATTCCACAGGTTGCCAGCTAATGTATTTCCCAATCCACTCTCCCTTACTTCATAAATTTAAAATCATCAACATTATAAAGTTACATACATACATTAGTATATGTTATAATGACTTAGTCTTAAATTGAACTGCTTAAATGTTCAACTTCATAATTTTGACTTTCATTAAACTTTTTACTGTACTATGATGCACTCTCGTTTTGTTTATTCTCAATGGAAGTTGTCAGGGGTCAAAATTGTTATAATTGGTTTGCTTAACGAAAATTCACTTAATGAATGGTTTTTGAAGAACGTAACCCCTTCGTTAAGCGGGAATTGCCTGTATTACTTCTTTAGAGTCAGCGTGACTATTACTTGCTTAACAAGTATTAGGTTCTACAATGTGGTTATATTGAAAAGCTTATTGAGAAGAGACGCAGGCCAGTGGATGATATTTTGTATTATGTCTCTATAGAAGACACCTATGATATAATCAAGCAGACACATCTTGCCACTGGCCACGGTGGGAGGGATCGCATCCTGAAGGAAATTGGAAAGAAGTATGCCAATATCACAGAGTATGCTATGCAACTCTTCAAATCTTACTGCCAGGAGTGCCAAAAGAAGAGAAAATGGCCAGTAACGAAAGGTATTGTGGCATGCCCAATTTTATAAAATTAATTAAATTCACGAGCCCAAATAGATCTCATCAATATGCAATCTATGGCACATAAGTCATTCAAATGGATCTTTGTTTACCAAGATTATTTGACAAAATTTGTCAATCTCCGTGCTCTGACATCAAAACGAGCTGCAGAAGTTGCTCATCATTTACTGGATATCTTTCTTTTATTTGGTGCCCCGTTTATTCTCCAGAGTGATAATGGCAGCGAGTCTACAGCCGAGGTCATAAATGAACTCAAAGTACTGTGGCCTAAACTGGTCATGGTACATGGTAAACCATGGCATCCACAGAGCCAAGGGCCAGTGGAATGTGCAAATGGCGGTATTAAAGACATGCTTGTGGCCTGGATGAGTGACAACCAGACAAATGAGTGGTCAGTGGGGATAAAGCTTGTGCAGTTCTATTAAAAATTCCAGTTAACATTCTGGCATTAAAAGAGCTCCTTACAGTGCAATGTTTGGATGTGATGTTAAAGTTGGACTTACTCATCCTTGCCAAATTAAATCATTAACCACATGCAGAGTGAAGATGACCTTGCTTCAGCTCTAGCACAAACCCCTGCTGCCTATAGTGGTCTACCCCAAGCACCCTGTGCTCTGCCCCAGGAACCTCAAGAACTGTCCCAGGAACATTGTGAGCTGCCCCAGGAATATCATGGGATGCCCCAGGAACCTTATGAATTCCTCAGGAAACTCGACAGCTGCCCCAGGAACATTGTGAGGTGCTCCATGAACATCATGGGATGCCCGAGGAACATCATGAATTCCCCCAGGAAAATATACAACTGCCCAACGAACATCATGAGCTGACCCAGGAACATCACGCAATGAACTGGGAACATCATGAATTCCCCCAGGAAACTCCACAGCTACCCCAGGAACATCATGAGCTGCCCCAGGAACATCATGCGATGACCTGGGATGATCACAAATTCCCCCAGGAAACTGGACAGCTGCCCCGGAAAACTCACGTTGTAAGCACAAAGGTATGTGGGAAGGAGACAGATAAGAAGTAGAGGTAAGGGTAAGAGTAGATGGAGGAGTGGAGGAAGGAGGTAGTTGTTTAGGATGTGTTATCATATATATCCCTTTGAGGGATTCACAAAGCTGAATAAAATCTCTCTCTCTCTCTTTCTCTCTCTCTCTCTCTCTCTCTCTCTCTCTCTCTCTCTCTCTCTCTCTCTCTGTCTCTCACTCTGTCTCTCTCTCTCTCTTTCACAGGAAGCTTGTGAGCTATCCCAGAAGACCCATGAGCTGTCCACTCAGCAGCCTTCCATGAAGCAGGTTCCTGATGACTTAGTTGCTGAGTGCATAGATAGTATAAGAAATGGAAGACGAAAAGCACCAACTGCTCAGTTACAGCAAGCTGAGCGGATGGTGAAGAAAGTCGCATTATAACTGCCCATGCACAAACTGGCGATAACGTGGTCGTACCTATACCATTAGTAGACAGACATCGCAGTGATCCTCGCAATATTTTAGGCGTGATCATTGACCGTAAGGAAAACGACATGTACACAATTACTGTAAAAAAAGGTATTTTAAAAGCAAAGTATCCCCATAATCAGTTTGATGTATGTCCCCAGTGTCTGCTACAAGAGTCTAATGTTAACTGCACTCAAACTGTCTGATTATCTTAGGCTGTAATTCAAGAGTCCAGTAATGGTAGGCAAGGGTTTGTTAGGTGTAGTTATGCTGGGTCTCGGCGATGTGAAATAAACAGATGTAAGTGTTTCAAAAGTAAGATCAGTTGCTGCAGTCGTTGCCATAGTAGTCTAGTATGTAGAAATAAATAAATAGTTGACACAAAGGACTTTTAAAATCATCATTTATAATGATTTTACTGATGGAAATGTTTAAAAAGTAAGGCAATTTATTGCCAATAGTCTAGTATGCATATATAAATAGTTGGCCAGATATCACTTTAAATAAATTGATGATTTAAATAAAGTTAACCAACATTGCGAATTACATAATTTTTATCATTTTATATTATCATTTAAAGGAAAGTGCATTATTGACATATCATGTCATAAACTTTATGAAGAATATTACATGATTTTCTTTCTTAATTCCTTATTATCTTATAATTTCCAGCAGATATATATTACTATTTAGGTGTCAATGCATTACTGATATACCATACAAACTGCTCTATGGATCTTATATTTTATATTAAACATATTTCTAGAAGTTTCACATAATAACTGGAGTTAAACACTAGGGATTACATGTAAACCCTGAAATAATCAGTGATTTCATGAAATCCCTACAAAATCTAGAGATTTCACGTATTTGCTGATGGTCACAGCGATTACATGAAATTCCTGATTATTTTGAGGTTTACATGTAATCCCTAGTTTCACATATTCCTGTAATATATATATATATATATATATATATATATATATATATATATATATATATATATATATATATATATATAAGTTCATTTATATATATATATATATATATATATATATATATATATATATATATATATATATATATATATATATATAATACAGGGAATATGTGAAACTAGGGATTACATGTAAACCTCGAAATAATCAGGGATTTCATTTCATTGTTAAACAAAGTTTCGCAACGAAAGTTTTTTAGGAACTTTTATATATACTCGTATATATATATATATATATATATATATATATATATATATATATATATATATATATATATATATATATATATATATATATATATATATATATATATATATATATATATATATATATATATATATATATATATATATATATATATATGTATATATATATATATATATATATATATATATATATATATATATATATATATATATATATATATATATATATATATAAGTTCCTAAAAAATCCTTTCGTTAATCGAAACTTCGTTAAGTGAACCAATTATAACAAGTTTAACCCCTGACTTGAACTTCCATTGAGAGTAAACAAAGCGAGAGTGCATCATAGTACAGTGATAGGTTTAATGAAAGTAAAAATTATGAAGTTAAACATTTAGGCAGTTTAACTTAGTCATTATAATGTACACTAATGTATGTATGTACGTAAATTTATAATGTTCATGATCTTAAATTTATGAAGGGAGGGAGAGTGAAACGGGAAAGACACTAACCGGCAACCTGTGGAATGTAAACAAATGGCATATAAGTGTATCACATACAAAACTTATGTACCACATTTCCACAAGGCTTTCCATTTTATCCATTGCAGAGTCACGAGTTCAGGTGGTTCTTTTAGCTTGGAAGGAAGATACGGTCTCACCAGCCTTCTTAATAGAGTCTGCTGACTTGAAAATAATAGAAACAGTAGATAGAGTCAAGATGGTGGCAAGCAGTGCTATTAGTTTTCTCGCCTCTTGTGTCTGTGAATAATATCCAGCTTCACTTCGAGAGTAAGAAACTTCCTGGTCTTCTTAGCAACGCTATGCGACTTTGCAGGGCGTTTTGGTGGTAAGTTGAGTGAAGGAAGACAAGCTGCTTCTGACGCTGTTATGGTTTCGAACATGGGTAGTGAGTGGTGCGCGTGTTGTCCACGAGAGGCATTGGTGTATTCGAAAGCCTGTCAGCTTGCGTGATACAGCAAGACTTTCAAACTTGGAAAAAATTACCTGGATAAAACTTCATTAAAGCGAGTTTGGTGTTCGTTAAACGAGCAGATGGTAGTAGAAATGAAACCGCTGTAGCGAAATTTCGTTATGTGAACCTTCGTTAAGCAGGGGTTGCCTGTATATATACAGTAAGTCCTCGTTATACGGTACATATGCGTTCCTGAAAACCTTACCACATATTGAATTTACAGAATGCCAAAGCAATTATAACATGTAATAATAGGGAATGCGTTCCTGCATGTCAAAAGTCACCCCATCAGAAATGCAAATACATGAAAATAATCATTGATAATATATATATATATATATATATATATATATATATATATATATATATATATATATATATATATATATATATATAGCAACCCCTTTAACGAAGGTTCACACAACAAAATTTCGCTACAACGAAGGTTTCATTTTACTACCATCTGCTCGTTTAACGAACACCAAACTCGCTTTAACGAAGTTTTATCCAGGTAATTTTTTTCAAAATTTGAAAGCTCCACCATATCACGCAAGTTGACAGGCTTTTGAATACACCAGGAGCTGCTGGTACTAAGGCCTGCCTCAGGAAAAATCCTGGGACACCTATAGAATAAAGATCTAGATCAAGATCAAGCCTCTCGTGGACAACACGCGCAACACTCACTCCCCAGTCAAAACATAACAGCCTCAGCAGCAGCTTGTCTTCCCTAGCTCAACTTACCACCATAATGCACTGCAATTGGCCTAGTGTTCGTAAGATGACCAGGAAGTCTCTTACTCTCCAAATGAAGCTAGATATTATTCAGACACGAGAGAGGCCAGAAAACTATAGCAGTGCTGGCCACCATCTTGACTCCATATTATACTGTCTCTATTTTCAAGTCAGCAGACTCTATTAAGAAGGCTGGTGAGACCGTATCTTCCTTGCAAGCTAAAAGAACCACCTGGACTTGTGACTCTACAATGGATAAAATGGAAAGCCTTGTGGAAATATGGTACATAAGTTTTGTATGCAGTACAATGATGCGAACTTTGTTTACATTCCACAGGTGTACATTATAATGACTTAAATTAAACTACCTAAATGTTTAACTTCATAATTCTTACTTTCATTAAACCTTTTACTGTACTATGATGCACTCTCGCTTTGCTTACTCTCAATGGAAGTTCAAATCAGGGGTTAAACTTGTTATAGTCGGTTCGCTTAACGAAGTTTCGTTTAACGAAGTGTTTTTTTAGGAACGTAACCTCTTTGTTTAAAGGGGGGTTGCATGTATATAAAGTGAAGTACTGCGCAAAAGAAATAAACAGAAAATTTTTTTATTTACCTTTCAATCGCCATGTATTCTATCAGATGATGTCCTTCCCAAGGCTAAGGGACAGTAGGGATTTCAGCCCTTACTCATCTTCTGCCGAGTGGGCAGATAAGGATAAGACGTCGTCGTCTCCACTGTCAAAAGCAGATGTAGAAGGGCCAGCTGTAGCAGGATCGGCACGTTTCAATTATTTGAAGAAAGAGGATATTGAGGAAGGGCCAGCTGTAGCAGGGTTGGCAGGTGTGATAGGGACGATATGTCAGACTGGCTTGAAGAACGAGTAGATGGAGGACTATTTGGTTTTTCTTGTTTTTTCATCATAGATTTCTTGATAAATCTTGACACTTTTCTCTACATCATGAGCCACTTTGCTACTCCTGGCAGGATTTGGGTCATGTTCCTTCAGGGTTTCCACAGCTTTTTTCGATACCACCAAGACATTCTCTAAGAGTTTTGATGTCCAGGCCAGGCACAGGTTCTTCTTCCTCATTTTCCTCTTTTTCTGCCTCCTGTGATGCCTTGTCTAGCTCTATAAGTTCATCATTTGAGAGATTCAGCTTGGCTTTCCAAAAGATCTTAAACATCATCATCATCAACTTCATCAAAGCCAGCCCTATGGCACAGATTTACTATGTCATTTCTGATCGCACCGATGTCGTCTTCAGCGAAGCCTGGGAAGTCATGCGCGCATTCTGGCCACATTTTATTCCACGCCAAGTTCATGGTAGACGTCTTCACTTCATCCCAAGATGACTTCATGTTATCTAAGGTGTGCTTGATGTTATACGATTTCCGCCATTCACTGATAGTAGGCTTGCCAGGCCCATCTGTGCCCTTTATCAGTTGCTGCATGGTTCGCTGCTGGTAGTAGGCTTTTAGTGTTTGCCATGGTTATTATAAATATATTTGTGCTTACAACAGACCCTTTAATATTCCATTCATTCATCTAATTAGTCATGCATGTAAGTAATATGTAATGCAGTTTAAAAAAAAAGGGGGGGGAGGGAAGAGATAATAGGTTCCAAGGGTGGTCAAATCAAAGTCAGTACTCTGAGTGGCACACCAAGTTCATAGTAGACGTCTTCACTTCTTCCCAGGATGACTTGATGTTATCTAAGGCGTGCTTGATTTTATACGACTTCCAACATTCACTGACAGTGGGCTTGCCAGGCCTATCTGTGCCCTTTATCAGTTCCTGCATGATTTGCCGCTGGTAATAGGCTTTTAGTGTTTGCCATGATTATTATGAATATATTTGTGCTTACAATAACCCTTTAATATTCCATTTATTCATCTAATTAGTAATGTATGTAAGTAATATGTAATGCAGTAAAAAAAAAAAAAAAAGGGGGGGGAGGGGAAGAGATAATAGGCTCCAAGTTAGTCAGTACTGTGAGTAGCGGGTAGGTGTGGCGTGGATGAAGTCATCACCCCTACTCCCCCGCGCTTGGCCCTCTCAGATGACATGAGCAGATACCATATCTGCGAATTTTTCTTACCGTATATCGAATTGAGGATAGTAATTTCCAAATATCATAACTGTGAATTTACCAGATAAAGAACTACCATATAATGAGGACTTACTGAATATATATATATATATATATATATATATATATATATATATATATATATATATATATATATATACACACACACAGTAATACTCCGCTTAACCCGTTAAGACCGATGGCCGCAAAATTCGCACCCTCCCATTACCGCAATTATCATAAAAAAATCAACTCTTATAAATTACTCTGGAAAAAAATCTGCTGTTAGTAGACATGACAATGCATCATCCTACAAGTTTTTATTGCTCTACTCACTATGGTTGTCTCAGAATAATAACCAATAATTGGAGAAGATTGTGGTAGCGGCAACTCGGGGGAGGTGCTTTTATGTGTATTCTTACATAATGTAAGGCACTGCTCATGTTTTTATGTGTTTTCACATGTTTTTCGTGTTTTCACTCATATTGGCTGATTATAGTTACGTATGTTTTTATCAAGCGTGGGTGACGATGTTGTCACAATAGCAGGGTCGGGATCTATCTCCAACCTGTGCACTTTGCGTCTTGTCCCGCCTTGTCTATCACTTTTATCACTAAACTTTAGCTTCCTCTTAGCACCAGTAGCCATAGTTGTAAATAATAGTTCCTTAAATAAGTAAATACGTAAATACGTAAATAATTATCACCGCGACACGACGCTCACGCACCTCGTGAATTACTAATGAAATACCGCGTTATTTCATTAATAATTCACTGTCACTCAGTGCCACGGAGTCGAGGTTATCCTCATGGCATGAGCGTATATGAATACTAAGATATGATATCCATTATAGCAGGCAAGAGAGGAATGGAAACAAATATCATGGGGAAAGACAACACGCAGGCTAAAAGGGTCAAAAGAAGAAGCGGCCAAGTCGCCACGAGTCTCCCGCTTCATCTGTGGCTCATCTCATCTCTGCTATATTTTTTGGTATTCCATGTAAGATTTCACTTTATACATTACAAAATAATCCTTTCTTGGGGGCAAGGTTTGTAAAAAGCTAATAGAAATGTTGTTTTGTGAACATAAATGCGAGAATGTGAGAGAATTTGTGTGTAGCTCCTCCGGCTACAGCTCCGTGTGGCTGTCGCTGGGATGGTAACGATGATTCTGGCTGCTGTTGTATGTTGATGGTAGGTTTTTCTGAGTAGATATGTACTGCTTCCGTCATCTTGAGTCTTCTTTTGTCGTTTTCTTTAACTAGGATGGTGGTGTTGCTTTCCATGTGATGTCGCTTCAGGATGATGCCATGTTCATTCATATAGTGTCGTCTTATAGCGCCGTCTTGTAGGTGTGCTGCGTTTGTGGATCTTGACGTTGCCATATGCGTAACCGAGCTTGTGGTCACCTTCGATAAGGGGGATTTTCGTGTCGCAGGTGCTGTTGTTGTGCCTGCGACACGAAACTCCCCCTTATCGAAGGTGACCACAAGCTCGGTTACGCATATGGCAACGTCAAGATCCACAAACGCAGCAACCCACTACGACCAATCATCAGCCAAATGCCAGCCGTCACGTACAAACTAGCCAAAAGGCTTAATGAACTCCTCACACCCTTCGTACCAGCTTCATTCAGCCTCAAATCAACTGTTGAGTTTCTCGACATCTTAAAACGGCGCGCCCTCCAGCATCATGGCATCGATGGATGTTGAATCACTTTTTACCAACGTCCCAATAGACGATACCATAGAAATCATCTGCAAGGAAGTTTACCACACAAACGGCAAGAAACTCACCATCCCTGAAGAAACTCTACGGACATTGCTACGCACCTGCACCAAGGAAGCTGCCTTTTACGGACCAGATGGCAAGATGTATGTACAATGCAACGGCGTCGCCATGGGGTCTCCTCTCGGTGTCCTCTTTGCCAATTTTTACATGGGGGCCGTCGAGGAAAAGGTTTTCGCGGAAAACCCGGACATAAAACCAACAGTCTACACAAGATACATCGATGATATCTTCATCAACGCCAACACTGAAGAGGAAGTACTGCACCTGATCGAG
This sequence comes from Portunus trituberculatus, assembly GCF_017591435.1. Lineage (NCBI taxonomy): Eukaryota > Metazoa > Arthropoda > Malacostraca > Decapoda > Portunidae > Portunus > Portunus trituberculatus. The sequence continues at coordinate 2,353,170 of NC_059303.1, forward strand.
AATTTCAAGAAACACTCCTGCCTCAACTACACACACGAATTAGAAGAAGAAAACAAGCTCCCCTTCCTCGACGTCATGGTGCACCGTTCAAGCTCCTGCTTCTCCACGTCAGTCTACGTTAAATCTACGAATCTCGGCTTCTGCCTAAACGGAAAAAGCGACTGCCCAGAAAAATATAGACACAGCGTCATCAATGCCTTTGTCAGGAGGGCTCTCACGCACTCATCCTCATGGAATGCAGTCCACGCTGAATTAAAAAGAATCTCCCAGCTTCTCTGCAACAACGGCTATCCGCAGCAAGAAATAGACAAAGTCATACGTCGCCGCATGGACAACTACATCCGCGAGAATCCGCCCGAGCAACAAACATCGTGCATCACTCTCTACTACAAGAACACGATGTCTTCAGCATACAAAGAAGACGAGAAAGCCGTAAAGAAGATCATCCACAACAACGTCTCGCCCATCAACACAGACACTAAACTCCAAGTCATCATTTACTACAAGACCAGAAAAACCGCAAGCCTCATCATGAAGAATAGCTGTCTTCCTCCGACAAACTCCCTGCAAGAAGTGAACGTCATGTACCAACACACATGCACTGTTGGTGACTGCAGTCACCTAAACTCGAGGTACATTGGCTTCACATCTACAACCCTATCAAAGAGAATTACAGCACACTACAAGACGGCGCTATAAGACGACACTACATGAATGAACACGGCATCATCCTGAAGCGACATCACATGAAAAGCAACACCACCATCCTAGTTAAAGAAAACGACAAAAGAAGACTCAAGATGACAGAAGCAGTACATATCTACTCAGAAAAACCTACCATCAACATACAACAGCAGCCAGAATCATCGTTACCATCCCAGCGACAGCCACACGGAGCTGTAGCCGGCTGCTCATTGGCCGCTTCAGACGAAACTCGATCCGCACTCTGACTGGCTACCTGACGCGACTACCTGCTTCCGCCGCCCATATAAGCCCGCATCCTCGCTAGTTGCACTCACTTCTCTCCTGAAGATGGTCTGATCAAGACCGAAAGACGTCTAGAGAAAATGGACTTTGGCACACTACTCTACCAACTAAAACCGGACGAACGCACCCTTGTACGAAAAACACAAAATATGCTGTACAAAAAGAATAATGCAGACCTCGCTGTTGACTTCAATAGTACAGGCATTCAAAATGGTCTACTCCCGAAAAAAAAAATATATATATATATATATATATATATATATATATATATATATATATATATATATATATATATATATATATATATATATATATATATATACAGGCAACCCCCGTTTAACGAAGGGGTTACGTTCCTAAAAACCACTTCGTTAAGCGAAACTTCGTTAAGCGAACCGATTATAACAAGTTTAACCCCTGATTTGAACTTCCATTGAGAGTAAACAAAGCGAGAGTGCATCGTAGTACAGTAAAAGGTTTAATGAAAGTAAAAATTATGAAGTTAAACATTTAGGTAGTTTAATTTAAGTCATTAAATGATGATCTGAACTTTATGAAGGGAGGGAGAGTGAAACGGGAAATACACTAACCGGCAACCTGTGGAATGTAAACAAAGTGCGCATCATGGTACCGCATACAAAACTTATGTACCACATTTCCACAAGGCTTTCCATTTTTTCTATTGTAGAGTCACGAGTTCTGGTGGTTCTTTTAGCTTGCAAGGAAGATGAGGTCTCACTAGCCTTCTTAATAGAGTCTCTTGACTTGAAAATAGTAGACAGTAGATGGAGTCAAGCCATGGTGGGAAGCAATGTTATTAGTTTTCTGGCCTTTCTCTTGTCTATGAATAATACCCAGCTTCACTTCGAGAGTAAGACACTTCCTGGTCTTCTTAGGAATGTTAGGCCACATTGCAGGGCGTTTTGGTGGTAAGTTGAACTAAGGAAGATGAGCTGCTGGTGACGCTGTTATGTTTTGACTAGGCAGTGAGTGGTGCGTGTGATCTTGATCTTGATCTTGATGCTACAGGTGACACAAAATTTCTTCTGAGTCAGGCCTTTGTATCGGCAGAGCCTGTGTTGTCCACGAGAGACTTGATCTTGATCTTTATTCTACAGGTGTCTCAGGATTTCTCCTAAGGCAGGCCTTAGTACCAGCAGCTCCTGATGTATTCAAAAGCCTGTCAGCTTGCATGATACGGTAGGGCTTTCAAATTTGGAAAAAAAAAATTACCTGGATAAAACTTCGTTAAAACAAAAGTTTTGTGTTCGTTAAACGAGCAGATGGTAGTAAAATGAAACCTTCGTTATAACGAAATTTCGTTGTGTGAACCTTTGTTAAACGGGGGTTGCCTGTATATATATATGTGTATATATATATATATATATATATATATATATATATATATATATATATATATATATATAACCCGCTAACGAAGGGGTTACGTTCCTAAAAAACCCTTCATTAAGCGAATTTTCCTTAAGCGAACCAATTATAACAAGTTTAACCCCTGACTTGAGCTTCCATTGAGAGTAAACAAAGCGAGAGTGCATCATAGTACAGTAAGAGGTTTAATGAAAGTAAAAATTATGAAGTTAAACATCTAAGTAGTTCAATTTAAGACTAAGTCATTATAATGTACACTAATATATGTAAGTAACTTTATAATGTTGATCTTAAATTTATAAAGGGAGGGAGAGTGGAACAGGAAATACGCTAGCTGGCAACCTGTGGAATGTAAACAAAGGGCACATCATTGTACCGCATTCAAAATTTATGTACCACATTTCCACAAGGCTTTCCATTTTATCCATTGCAGTTATGAGTTCAGGTGGTTCTTTTAGCTTGCAAGGAAGATATGATCTCACCAGCCTTCTTATTAGAGTCTGCTGACTTGAAAATGGTAGACAGTAGATGGAGTCAGGCCATGGTGGGAAGCAATGCTATTAGTTTTCTCGTCTTTCTCGTGTCTGTGAATAATATCCAGCTTCACTACGAGAGTAAGAGACTTCCTAATCTTCTTAGCAACGCTAGGCGACATTACAGGGCGTTTTGGTGGCATGTAGAGCGAGGGAAGATGAACTGCTGCTGACGCTGTTATTGTTTTGACCTAGGGGGAGTGAGTGGTGCGCGTTTTGTCTATGAGAGGCGCTGGTGTATGCAAAAACCTGTCGACTTGCGTGATACGGCGGGGCTTTCAAACTTGGAAAAAATTACCTGGATAAAATTTCATTAAAGCAAGTTTGGTATTCGTTAAACGAGCAGATGGTAGTAAAAAGAAACCTTCGTTGTAGCGAAATTTCTTTGTGATCCTTCGTTAAGCGGGGGTTGCCTGTATATAAATATATATATATATATATATATATATATATATATATATATATATATATATATATATACAGTAAACCCTTGATATGACAGATCTCTATATGCCAGATATTGGATATAACGGACAAAAAATCTGACCAGACAAACCCTCACTATAACGGATTTTCATCTGTTATAGAGAGGGCGTTGTCCCATAACATGCTGTCGCAGGAACTCTGCGTGGCGTGCCGCAGGAGCTGGGCGGGTATAAATACCAGATAAACGTCAGGATATAACAGATCTGTCCAGTGTTTTCATCGAATATAATAAATCCTCAGATATAATGACAGACCCCTGTCCCCATATCGTCTGTTATATTAAGGGTTTACTGTATGTATGTATGTATATATGTAGTACGTGTGTACAGTAAGTCCTCTTTATACGGTACTTCTTTATCCAGTAAATTCATAGTTACGGTACAGGCAACCCCCGCTTAACGAAGGTTCACACAACAAAATTTTGCTGCAACGAAAGTTTCCTTTTACTACCATCTGCTCGTTTAACGAACACCAAACTCGCTTTAACAAAATTTTATCCAGGTAATTTTTTCCAAGTTTGAAAGCCCCGCCATAACACGCAAGCCGACAGGCTTTTGAATACTCCAGTGCCTCTCATGGACAACACGCACACCACTCACTCCCCTTCCCTTTCCCACTGTTAGTTCAAAACAATAACAGTCCCCAGCACCAGCTCGTCTTCCCTTGCTCAACAAGCCACCAAAACGCCATGCAACCAGCCCTGCAATGTCGCCTAGCATTGATAAGAAGACAAGGAAGTCTCTTGCTCTCGAAGTGAAGCTGGATATTATTCACAGACATGAGAGGCGAGAAAACAAATAGCATTGCTCACCCCCATGGTTTGACTCCATCTTCTGCCTCTACTATTTTCAAGTCAACAGACTCTATTAAGAAGGCTGGTGAGACCGTATCTTCCTTGCAAGCTAAAAGAACCACCTGAACTCGTGACTCTGCAATGGATAAAATGGAAAGCCTTGTGGAAATGTGGTACATAAGTTTTTAGTGCAGTACAATGATGTGCCATTTGTTTACATTCCACAAGTTGCCGGCTAGCGTATTTCCCACTCCACTCTCCCTCCCTTCATAAATTTAAGATCATCAACATTATAAAGTTACTTACATACATACATTAGTGTACAGGGGATCCTCGTGATTTGACGGTTCGCAGTTCGAATTATCGCCAATTCGAACTCGGTTAACCCCTTCCTTACCGCAGTCACCCCCCAATGTAAACAAAGCGTTCCCCTCCTATACCGCAGGCCCCTGCCCGTGTGCGCACGTGCCTCACGGCCAGATCTACACATTATATTTCTTTCTAACTCAGTGTTATATACTTTTTTCTAAACATATTTTTGTCATTTTATTAATAAAAGAAAACGTAAACATAATCATAAATTGTGCACTAATCATAAATTCAGCACCACACACTCTGCACCTGGTGAGGGTGGCCCTGAGGCAGTCATAACTAGGCTGCTCCCCCTCACTTGCCGAGAGGGTTTCAACACTGCTGTCACTATCACTCTCTCCTATTTCTTTTTCAGGATCATAGTCTGAATCATATTCATCTGGAGAGTCTTCCAGTATATCCTCACTATCTGTCTCATAATTATGATAATCCTCATCGCTGCTACACGAAGCAGACGCCATTATCTCTAATTAGGGTAGAGGCAATAGAACAGTTTCACCACGGCCGATACTAGAGAACTGATGTTCTTGGGGGGACTGTGGGAATAATATATGTCAAAGAATAGTGATTGGCTTTATAGTTTATGCATGAAAAATTAACTCCGATATTGATTGGCTAGTGGGGGGGATGGTTTTGTTACGCTGGGGTGGCTAAAAATAACGCCTCCAGTGTTTGTTTGTTTATAGTGAACCACGTGGAGCATGAAAAAGGCAAAATCTGCACTCAGGCCACGGTTATACACGGAAATGTATTTGTGTGGTACGCACGTACCACGGCGGCATCTTGCGGTACCACGAGGTCGCTTTTGCGCGTGGTACGCACGTACCACAAAACAGTCTTGCGGTATGGAAGGGGTTAATTAATACCCAATCCTCAAGGTTCGACCGATTGACTCGCCAATTCGACCTTCATATCTGGCGCGCCATCCACCTGGTCAAATCCACCACCAGCCCAAATTCGCTGCCAGCCCACCAGCTGAAGTGTAAACCAACGCTACTTTGTGCCAAGGCTACCACTCATAGGGGAAATCCCCTACAATATGTGATTTTAGCCTAATGTAGGGGGTAGGGGATGCCTACAGGGAAAATAGCAATTTGCAAGGGAAACTAGAGAGTTTATTGACAATATGTAGGTGAATGTTCTTTTTTTTTATTTCAAACACTAAATATTTGTCTGGACACCCATTAGTTTATGAAATATGGATTATATATATATATATATATATATATATATATATATATATATATATATATATATATATATATATATATATATATATATATATATATATATATATATATATATATATATATATATATATCTGACACAACATGTGGGAGTATGGTGCAATGTGGCGAGGCACTCCCTTACGACGAGAGTCGATCGCTTATTTCCGCGTACATCGTCCAGTTTGACATGATAATATACCAAAGAAAAGTTAATTTTTCGATACCAGAAAGTTTTTTTTATTTCTTTTGTAGTGAAAGAATAAAACTGCAAAAAGTATAAATACAGTGGTGCCTTGGAATACGAACTTAATCCGTTCAAAATTTTTTTCCTACTCTAAAACGTTCTTACTCCAAAGCATCAAAATACATGTATTCTTATTGAAGTAATTATAATCTGTTCCAAACCACCTCCCAAGACAAAAAAAATTCTATTTTCCACTAATCTCTTACTTTTTTAATATTATTACTATATATACTACTACTATTATGCTATATCTATAAAAGATAGGAAAATAAAGCAGGAAAGTAAGCAAAATGTAATACAATGAAAATTCAACTTCTCGTGGTCAGAAACAAGCATCACCACATCCTCATGTGACTCCATCAAGCCAGCACCGCACACTCTTATATAAGCCAATAAGTTTTTTTTCTCTGATATACTGCATTCATTATGGAAAATAAATCAGGGAAGTAAGCAAATTGTAATATGAAAATTCAACTTCTTCATGGTCAGAAACATGCGTCGTTTCCTAGTCAAGACGGTCCCTGACCACGACGGCCCTCCCCGACAGCCCCGTGTTTACCATGACGACCCAACACCAAATTTTAAGTTATTATCCTCTTATTTCTTTCATTATGTTAACACGTTAACCGCGGATGGCAACTCAGAATTTCTGAGATAGTGTTTTGTAGTATGGAGCGTTAAAAACAATAACGTATTGGTACACCGGCGTACTGTACCTTGCGCATATAGTGCATATATGCATCCAGGGTGTAACACGACTTTTTGTAAATATTCAAAGAGGTGAGAGAACATGCATTTCTCAGCAGAAAATGTTATATATACATATTCATTTTACGGTTTTGTTTACCCATAAGATGATTTGAACATTTCTGAGAGGCGCGCGATAGTTCATTGTGTTGTTTATGAGGTGACGACAACTGTTGCTGGCTTGCTGCAGCAGCTGGAGGTGCCACTCAGCTAAATACTGAATGTTTTAATATTATGTTTTGCAATCTTACATTTAAGACAGATTGCATCAACAAGTATGCAATTTACTGATAAACATTACACGATATCATTATTGTGGTGATTAAAAGCACTCACGTACGGTACTACGTGGTACAGTACCTATCACTGGGTGAGGAAGGATGAGGAGAGATGGGGGAGTCTGTCTTAGTATAAGATGCTGTATTAACAAGTATAATTTAAAATCATCTTACAGGTAAAAAAAAAAAAAACTGAGGCCGTCGTGGTAAACATGGGGCCGTCAGCTGGGGGCCATCAGGAGGGGACGTCATGGAGGCCCGTCGTGGTCAGGAGCTGTCTTGACCATGACCCAGCGTCAACACATCCTCCTCAGCTGACACCATCAAGCCAGCACTATGCACTCTTATCTAAACCAATAACAATTCCAATATTGTCATGCATCATAATATGTTTCTGAACTGCTTACTTATACACAGAAATACATGTATATCCTATATCTCACCAATAAATACATAAAAAATGATAAAATACAGCAAACTGACATAAGCGCTCTCACGATCCTCACGCTTGGCGCTCTCACACCTACACAAACATATCCTTGTAAAAGCTGATACATGATTGGCTAAGCATCTACCATCTTGAAAACAATGGGCCAATGACAGGCCTCGATATATGACAGATAGCCTCAAGCATAAACAAACTGTGCGGCATAAAGGAGTGCGGCTTCAGAAAAGTGCCAAGATCATGCCTGAAATACTCTATCGTAAGAGCCATGATCGTGCCTGACGGGCTATAAGGGTTAAGGCTTTTAATTCATGAGTTGGATACTCTCTCTTCCCCTTGGATCCTCTAGAGTCTTCCATACGTTTATCTGTATGTCTCGTGACCATGTGTGCTGCTACACTAGGCAATGATCTTAATAACTAAAAACACTTAATATTATTATCTCAGGCACTACAAAACAACAACCAAACAGCTGCAAACAACACTCCTGAGGCACTGACACAGCGTGGTGCCCCAGCATGCAGTCAGCTGATCGCGCAGTGTTGTGCACAATCTGTTGACCGCGGTTGTTATTGTTCGCACTTCAAAGCAAAGTTCGTCCTCCAATGCAAAAAAAATAAAAATTTTTGTTCATAATCCAAGTTATTCGTACTCAAAAGTGTTTGTACTCCAAGGTACCACTGTATATTTATTTTCACACAACAATATATGCATGTACAAAAAGAAATTTTGGGATTGGCATAGGTAAAAATAGGGGAAAATGTGCACGAGTGGTAGGTGAAAGTAGGAGGAAATGTGCATGAGTGGTAGGGAGAAATTAAAATTTAGAGTAACAGCCTTGTGGCCTGTCCGTTGCTAATCTGCGTCACTCTCGGCCCAGCCGGCATTCCCCAGCCCTAAGAAGCACAACTTCCTGCCTTTCAAAGATAAGCTTGAGCTTATAAGAAAGTGTGAGGCAGGTATAGTTCACAGTGTCGTTGCACTGCAAATGGGTGTCCCTAGATCAACAGTATCAATAATTTGGAAGAATAGGGACAAGTACCGCGAGACAGTTGCATCATATAAGTGTTTTTATTTCCAAAAATGTACTGTACAGCACCCTATTGTGTTTAATAAAGAAAAAGTTAGATATAAATTATTTAGTTTAGGTTAGTGTTTTTTAAAGGTTATAGTGATGTTTTGGGGGGGTTTAGGCTGGAGGTTGGTCCCTGTCCCCCCTAATTCTTAAGTATCCTATGGGAAAAATTGCTTCACGATTCTAATTAATGCTGATTCGACCGATGAAAGACCGCCCTAACCATGTCAAATTGCGAGGATCCCATGTACATTATAATGACTTAGTTTTAAATTAAACTGCTTAAATGTTTAACTTCATAATTTTTCATTAAACCTTTCACTGTACTATGATGCACTCTTGCTTTGTTTACTTTCAATGGAAGTTCAAGTCAGGGGGTCAAACTTGTTATCATTGGTTCGCTTAACGAAAATTCGCTTAACAAACATTTTTTTAGGAACATAACCTGTTCGTTAAGCAGGGGTTGCCTATATTTTGAAATTACTACCCTCGATTCAATAAACGGTAAGAAATATTCACAGATATGGTATCTGCTCATGTCATCCGAGACGGCCCAGTACGGGGGACAAGGGGTGATGATGTTATCCACGCCACACTTCCCCGCCACTCACAGTACTGACTTTAACTTCACCACCCTTGGAGCCTGTTATCTCTTCCCCTCTCCCCTTTTTTTAACTGCATTACATATTACTTACATGCATTACTAATTACATAAATAAATGGAATATTAAAGGGTCTATTGCAAGCACAAATATATTCATTATAATTATGGCAAACATTCAAAGCCTACTACCAGCGGCGAACCATGCAGCAACTGATAAAGTGTACAGATGGGCCTGGCAAGCCCACTATCAGAGAATGGTGGAAGTCATACCATCAAGCACACCTTAGGTAACATCAAGTCATCTTGGGACAAACTGAAGACGTCTACCATGTACTTAGCGTGGAATAAAGTATGGCCAGAATGCGGGCATGACTTCCCAGGCTTTGCTGAAGACAACATCAGTGTGATCAGAAATGACATAGTAAATCTGTTCCATAGGGCTGGCTTCGATGAAGTTGATGGTGATATGTTCAAGATCTTTTGGAAAGCCATGCTGAACCTCTCTCAAATGATGAACTTATAGAGCTAGACAAGGCATCACAGGAGGCAGAAAAAAAGGAGACGAGGAAGAAGAACCTGTGCATGACCTGGACATCAAAACTCTTAGAGAATGTCTTGGTGGTATCGAAAAAGCTCTCTAGACCCTGAAGGAACGTGACCCAAATCCTGCCAGGAGTAGCAAAGTGACTCATGACATAGAGAAGTGTCAAGATTTATCAAGAAATCTATGATGAAAAAACAAGAAAAACCAAACAGTCCTCCATCTACTCATTCTTTAATCCAGTCAGACATGCTGTCCCTGTCACACCTGCCAACCCTGCTACAGCTGGCCCTTCCTCCATATCCTCTTTCTTCAAACCATTGAAACGTGCTGACCCTGCTACAGCTGGCTCTTCCACATCTGCTTCTGACAGTGCAGACAACAAGGTCTTTTCCTCGTCTGCCCACTCAGCGGAAGATGAGTAAGGGTTGAAATCCCTACTGTCCCTTAGCCTCGGGAGGGACATCATCTGATAGAATACATGGCAACTAAAAGGTAAATAAAAACATTTTCTGTTTATTTCTTTTGTGCAGTACTTTACATTTTTTTTTTTTTATATATGACTATTTTCATGTACAGGCAACCCCCGTTTAACGAAGGTTCACACAACGAAATTTCGCTACAACGAAAGTTTCATTTTACTACCATCTGCTCGTTTAACGAACACCAAACTCGCTTTAACGAAGTTTTATCCAGGTAATTTTTTCCAAATTTGAAAGCCCCACCATATCACGCAAGCTGACAGGCTTTTGAATACACCAGGAGCTGCTGGTACTAAGGCCTGCCTCAGGAAAAATCCTGGGACACCTATAGAATAAAGATCAAGATCAAGATCAAGCCTCTCGTGGACAACATGCGCAACATAACAGCCTCAGCAGCAGCTTGTCTTCCCTAGCTCAACTTACACCAAAACGCCCTGCAATTGGCCTAGTGTTCGTAAGAAGACCAGAAAGTCTCTTACTCTCCAAATGAAACTACATATCATTCACAGACATGAGAGAGGTCAGAAAACTATACCAGTGCTGGCCACTATCTTGACTCCATATTATACTGTCTCTATTTTCAAGTCAGCAGACTCTATTAAGAAGGCTGGTGAGACCATATCTTCCTTGCAAGCTAAAACAACCACCTGAACTCGTGACTCTACAATGGATAAAATGGAAAGCCTTGTGGAAATGTGGTACATAAGTTTTGTATGCAGTACAATGATGTGCACTTTGTTTATATTCCACAGGTTGCCGGTTAGTGTCTTTCCCGTTTCACTCTTCCTCCCTTCATAAAGTTAAGATCAACAACATTATAAAGTTACATACATACATACATTAGTGTACATTATAATGACTTAAATTAAACTACCTAAATGTTTAACTTCATAATTTTTACTTTCATTAAACCTTTTACTGTATTATGATGCACGCTCACTTTGCTTACTCTCAATGGAAGTTCAAATCAGGGGGTTAAATTTGTTATAATCGGTTCGCTTAACGAAGTTTCGCTTAACGAAGTGTTTTTAGAATAACCCTTCGTTAAACGGGAGTTGCCTGTATATATATATATATATATATATATATATATATATATATAGGCAACCCCTGTTCAACGAAGGTTCACACAATGAAATTTTGCTACAACGAAGGTTTCATTTTACTACCATCTGCTCGTTTAATGAACACCAAACTTGCTTTAATGAAGTTTTATCCTGGTAATTTTTCTCCAAGTTTGAAAGCTTCGCTGTATAACGCAAGCCGACAGGCTTTTGAATACACCAGGAGCTGCCAATACTAAGGCTTGTCTCAGGAGAAATCCTGGGACACCTGTGGAATCAAGATCAAGATCAAGATCAAACCTCTCGTGGACAACACGTGCACCACTCACTCACCTGTTCAAAACATTAACCGCATCTCGTCTTCCCTCGCTCAACTTATCACCAAAACGTCCTGCAATATGGCCTAGCGTTCCTAAGAAGACCAGGAAGTCTCTTATTCTCGAAGTGAAGCTGGATATTATTCACAGACACAAGAGAGGCGAGAAAATTATAGCAATGCTCGCCACTATCTTCCCTCTATTTACTGTCTCTACTATTTCCAAGTCAGCAGACTCTATTAAGAAGGCTGGTGAGACCGTATCTTCCTTGCAAGCTAAAACAACCACCTGAACTCGTGACTCTACGATGGATAAAATGGAAAGCCTTGCGGAAATGTGGTACATAAGTCTTGTATGTGATACACTTATATGCCCTTTGTTTACATTCCACAGGTTGCCGGTTAGTGTCTTTCCCGTTTCACTCTCCCTCCCTTCATAAATTTAAGATCATCAACATTATAAAGTTAAGTACATACATACATTAGTGTACATTATAATGACTTAAATTAAACTGCCTAAATGTTTAACTTCATAATTTTTACTTTCATTAAACCTTTCACTGTACTATGATGCACTCTTGCTTTCTTTACTCTTAATGGAAGTTTAAGTCAGGGGTTAAACTTGTTGTAATCAGTTCGCTTAATGAAGTTTCACTTTACGAAGTGTTTTTTAGGAACATAACCCCTTCGTTAAGCGGGGTTTGCCTGTGTATATATATATATATATATATATATATATATATATATATATATATATATATATATATATATATATATATATATATATATATATATGTATATATAGTAAGTCCTCGTTATATGGTACATATGCGTTCCTGGAAACCTTACCGCAAATCAAAATTATCATATACCGAACCCATTATAACATGTAATAATAGGGAATGCGTTCCAGCACGTCAAATGAAAATACAGGCAACCCCGGTTTAACGAAGGGGTTACGTTCCTAAAAAACACTTCGTTAAGTGAAACTTCGTTAAGCGAACCGATTATAACAAATTTAACCCCTGATTTGAACTTCCATTGAGAGTAAGCAAAGCGAGAGTGCATCATAGTACAATAAAAGGTTTAATGAAAGTAAGAATTATGAAGTTAAACATTTAGGTAGTTTAATTTAAGTCATTATAATGTACACTAATGTATGTATGTATGTAACTTTATAATGTTGATGATCTTAACTTTATGAAGGGAGGAAGAGTGAAACGGGAAAGACACTAACCAGCAAGGTGAAGTGGATGGGCTTGCTACATGTTTGAAGAAAGACAAGATTGTGGATTGTTTTGCATTCTTATGTTTCACGTCATATAATTCTCTGTAGATTTTTATTGCCTGTTCCATCTGATTAGCCACATTGTTACTCCTTTTGGGGTTAGGGTCTTGTTCTTGCAGCAATTCCATTGCAGAGTCAATTAAATTGAAAGCTTTTTGCAGAGTCTTGATGTCTAATCCACGAACTGGTTCTGGTTCATTTTCTTCCTCCTTTTCCTTCTCAGCAGCTGCTCTCTCAAACTCTAAAAGCTCTTCGTTGCTCAGAGGCTCTGCATGACTCTGCAACAAGCCATCTAAATCCTCCTCATCCACTTCAGTAAAGTCCACTTCATGGAATAGCCTGACAATATCCTTATTCACTTCAGTTATGGAATCCAAGAAACATTGAAAGTTGTTACAACACTCTGGCCACAATTTTCCCCAGGCAGCATTCACTGTAGAGCTTTCCACCTCCTCCCAAGAGGCTCTAATGTTGTCAATGGCATGTCTGATGATGTATGATTTTCACCATTCCATGAGAGTGGTTTTATCAGGTCCATCTGTGCCTTTAATCAGCTGCTTCATCATGCGACGTTGGTAGTAAGCCTTAAAGGTTTTAATTACGGTTTGATCCATTGGTTAAATCAGTGAAGTAGTGTTGGGAGGAAGGAACACCACTTCAATGTTCTCAGCCCAATCTTCCATACACTTTGGATGACTGGAAGTGTTGTCCAGGATGAGAAGAAACCGATTTGCTATGTTATTTGCAGAAGCATATTCAGTTAGTTTAAGTGCCAATTAAGAGCTGAAGTAGTTCTGGTGTATGGTTGTAGTAAGCCAGGCATTCTTGTTTGTTCTCCACATGACAGGTAAATAATCTTTGATTAGTCCCTTCAATGCTCTCGGATTTTCTGAGTGGTATATCAACATTGGCTTCAGTTTCAGGTCGCCTTCAGCATTTCCTCCCAAGAGAAGTGTGACTCTGTCTTTGGCAGCTTTAAAACCTTTGGCATGTTTTTCTTCTTTACTTATGTACGTCTTGAAGGACATTTTCTTCCAAAAAATGCCTGTTTCATCATAATTGATCACTTGCTTTGCACTGTAACCCTTCTCAGCAATTAATTTAGCTAACTCTGGCTTGAACTTCTGTGCAGCTTCATGATCAGCACTGGCGGCTTCACCTGACACCTTCACATTATGTAGGTTGGACCGACGCTGAAAACGATCAAACCAGCCTTTGCTGGCCTTGAACTGCACATCCTTCACATCCATCTCAACCTTCAAGGTTTCAATAATAGACAGGGCCTTTTCTGAAATGAGGCTCAACGAGAGTGGGGCATGCTGGCGTGTTTGGCTGTCCATCCAAATTTTAAGTAATAATGGGTTCCCGATGTTTTGTGAGCAATTTTACCTGCAGGCTTGAAGCATTAGCTGCTGCCTCCTTAACACTTGAAGCATTCCTCAAAACAGAAGCAATTGTTGACTGTGGTAAATTCAGGGAACAGCTTATGGCTGACGAGCCTTCCCCAAATTCTTTTCTCTTGACTGTATCAAGCTTCGTTTCCAACGTTAAACTTTTCCTGGCTCGTTTAACCTTACTCGCTTCATCAAGATCCAAATTACGTTTTGGTGACATTTTGGACAGGAATTGGTCTTAAATGCAGAGAATAATGTAAGTAAATCACCGAGCATAGTCTCACTGATATTCGTCGTGGTGGCGCGAAAGTGACTGGTTTGTTGTTTGTCGCAGTGCGCAGTGCAGCGGGAATTTCAAATATCATAAGTGCGAATTTTTTATCGTAAATCGAAAAAATGGTAGTAATTGTCAATTATCATATCTGCGAATTTATCGTATACTGAACTAGTGTAAAACGAGGACTTACTGTATATATATATATATATATATATATATATATATATATATATATATATATATATATATATATATATATATATATATACAGTAAGGTCTCAGTTTACATCAGAGTTAGTTCCTGAAACATGACGTAAGTTGATTTTGTACGTACCTCGAGTTTCCGTACATTTCAAAGCATATTATCGAGTTTTCAACCAATCATTGTTTATGGTCATTCAAGTATGTAAAAGGTTATATTGTTATATTATTTACAACTATGTAGGAATATGAAACACAAGCTTGTTTTTGTTGTTGATTAGGGCCGCGAATGCAAAGGACTGCAGGTTGCCGAGAGGGGTGGACGCCTGAGGCCGCCAGGAAGGTGGGCAGGTCAAATGTTGTGACACCCAGGGCGGACAGCTGGGAGCGTAGTGCAGTGCGGTGGGAGTAAAAGCGTGGGAGCAGGAAATGCAATAGGAAAGGGCAATAGGGATCAGCAGACAGGCACAGACGGTACAAGTAAGCTGCGAGTGTCGTGTGGCCCAGGCGAAGGCTCCGGAGTTGTTATTGTTGTGATGGTGGGTGCGCGAGCCCTCAAGGTCATCAACCTCCCCGTTGTCATGGTAACGGGCTTTTCTTAGCATCACTGTTATCACTAAGGAGTTTTCTCTTTGGTGCCATTGAGCAAGATACTAAGAACTTGAGTCAGTAAACGCAGAAGTAGGATAACACTCTTGCCAGGGTCGACGGTGTGGTGGAACTGAGGCAGGGTGTTATTGTATTCAAGCGTGAGGCAGGTAACCACTAGTGACGCCTGGCGGCCAACAATAACAATAAATCCCGCGCTTTACGATTTATAAATTTTCAATTTTTATAATCTTAAATTGCCTTATAGTGGACTGACGTAACTACGAGTTTGACGTAACTTGAGACCGACGTAACCCGGGACCTTACTGTATACAGTGTTCCCTCGCTATTTCACGGTTCGACTTTCGCGGCTTCACTGTTTCGCGGTTTTTATACATACTCATAGATATCTCGGGGTCTGTGGCGTCACTTATTAATGCTGTACATACAGTAATTCAGTAAGTTGGTGTGTAATAACGACGAGAATGTACATAAAGCACTGTGTTCGTATACATATACAGCCTCACCCAACATCTTCCTTTGTTGTATTCAAGGCCCATAGAATAGAAGGTCGACCTTACGTGCAGCTCTAAGGGGGTGAACCTGCTGACGTCATAGTGACATCAGCAGGTTCATCACTTCACGTTCTCCCTCTGCCAGCTGAGCAAATCATACTTACCTGGCACAGGAGACAAGTTTTGTGAAGGCTTCTCTGCCTCCTATTACCACCCCACACCCTCTACTTGTCAGAAGATCTCTCTCTCTCTCTCTCTCTCTCTCTCTCTCTCTCTCTCTCTCTCTCTCTCTCTCTCTCTCTCTCTCTTTTACCATTGTATCATTATCATATTTAATGATCTCAATACTCTTGCTGTTATTAATTATTGTTGTTGTTATTATTATTATTATTATCATTATTATTATTATTATTATTATTATTATTATCATTATTACTATTATTAAAATTTTGCTCTTATTATTATTAATATTAATATAGTGTTGCTGTCTTCGTTATTATTATTATTATTATTATCTGATTTTTACGTTACATATATAACTGAGGTAATTTATGTCTACACAAGTAACTGAATGGGGACTTCTCAATAACTAGACATCAGAAATTTACTTCTCACTAACTAAACATCAGAAATTTACTAATGTCTTAAGGTGCAAAATTACCAGAAAAAAAATAATGGTTTTCATTGATCACATACTACATACTACATATTATATACTACTGATAATTAAAACAGTCACGTACTGCACAACTCGGCATTGTGACCGATGTTGGTGTGGAACAGAGAGAGAATGGGAGAGAGAGAAGCATGTGAACACCTACCAGGCAGCTTGCTAAGTGAACCAACATCCCCGCTCTGACTACTTGTGAACCTGCTGACTCCACAGATATGCATATTAGACCCATTTTGAATGCCTCGTAGGTCGACCTTCTATTCCATGGGGCTTGGTTGTATCTTGCCAGTCTCATCCACGCTGTTGACTATCTCGCATACTGTATCTTAGTGTTGTGTTTGCGACAACTTTTTTTGTTTAACCCTTATGTTCCGGTGATTAAACTATTTTCCAATATCCCATGATGATTAAAAATGATAAACCTAGAAATTGTCAGAAGAAATTATTTTCTCTTTGTTATTCTGAATACAATGATGTACTTTCTAGCTCGATGTGACCTCTGAAAGTTTAGTTATTGCCTTATCAAGGATTCCTCCTCCGCCCGCTGTGTGATCCGTCAAGCAGAAACAGCTCGGTGAGCGATGACACCGCACAAACACACACACACACACACACACACTCTCTCTCTCTCATCTTGGAAGAGAAATTGTACACTTCCAATGAGAGAGAGAGAGAGAGAGAGAGAGAGATAATTCCTTCACCCCTTTTCATATCAAGTTTCAAGCAAATAACATGTAGGTATCATCTCTCTCTCTCTCTCTCTCTCTCTCATACACACACAAACGCCCACTTGATCGTCTTCCCAGAACACGAAAGGCACGCCTGCGTCTCCATGAGCCACTCTGGGTTCTCAATACGATGTTTGGAGTCTGTTCTCCATCACCACTATCTCTGTCTTCTCTCTGTTCCGAAAAAACAGGTGGATCCTCTGAATCATTTTCCGAGTCTTCACTACTGCTGTCTTCGCTTTCTTCAGTTTCTTCCTCATAATCACTGTCACTGTAGTCAGGCTCAGAAGCACTGCTGAATAAAAATTATCTGTCTTGTTCCATAGTGAGTTATGAACTGAGACGTCCCTTTGCTCTTATCAGGGTGCTTTCGACACAGCAGGTCGCTGGGGTTGCCAAGTGTCGCCCTCAGAGTGGGAGAATAGCTTCATTACCCCTAAATATACAGAGCTAGTGGCAACACTACGGGAGGAAAAAGAAGCCAGATACAGGCAACCCCCGTTTAACGAAGGGGTTACGTTCCTAAAAAACACTTCGTTAAGCGCAACTTCGTTAACCGAACCGATTATAACAAGTTTAACCCCTGATTTGAACTTCCATTGAGAGTAAGCAAAGCGAGAGTGCATCATAGTACAGTAAAAGGTTTAATGAAAGTAAGAATTATGAAGTTAAACATTTAGGTAGTTTAATCTAAGTCGTTATAATGTACACTAATGTATGTATGTATGTAATTTTATAATGTTGATGATCTTAACATTATGAAGGGAGGAAGAGTGAAACGGGAAAGACACTAACCGGCAACCTGTTGAATGTAAACTAAGTGAGCATCATTGTACTGCACACAAAACTTATGTACCACATTTCCACAAGGCTTTCCATTTTATCCATTGTAGAGTCATGAGTTCAGGTGGTTCTTTTAGCTTGCAAGGAAGATACAGTCTCACCAGCCTTCTTAATAGAGTCTGCTGACTTGAAAATAGAGACAGTATAATATGGAGTCGAGATGGTGGCCAGCACTGCTATAGTTTTCTGGCCTCTCTCGTGTCTGTGAATAATATCTAGCTTCATTTGGAGAGTAAGAGACTTCCTGGTCTTCTTACGAACACTAGGACAACTGCAGGGCATTTTGGTGGTAAGTTGAGCTAGGGAAGACAAGCTGCTGCTGAGGCTGTTGTGTTTTGACTGGGGAGTGAGTGTTGCACGTGTTGTCCACGAGAGGCTTGATCTTGATCTTGATCTTTATTCTATTGGTGTCCCAGGATTTTTCCTGAAGCAGGCCTTAGTACCAGCAGTTCCTGGTGTATTCAAAAGCCTGTCAGCTTGCGTGATATGGTGGGGCTTTCAAATTTGGAAAAAAATTACCTGGATAAACCTTCGTTAAAGCGAGTTTGGTGTTTGTTAAACGAGCAGATGGTAGTAAAATGAAACCTTCGTTGTAGCGAAATTTCGTTGTGTGAACCTTCGTTAAACGGGGGTTGCCTGTACTTCCACTCGCCATCTGACTCGAGAAACCACGCATGGAGCTCAAACATGAGGCGCGAAAATTCTTGATTATGGGAACGATCACCGTCACTACGGACACACTGATGCAATCGCCGGAACATAAGGGTTAAGTAGTGATTCGTTAAGCCCTTACAATGCCGCCTAAGTCCTGTGCCCCTGCAAAAGCTTCCTCTAGTGAACCCAAGAGGAAGAGGAAGATGATGACCATCAGTGAAAAAGTTAAATTTATGCATATGATCAAAGAGGACAGAAGAGGGTGAGTGTTACATATCATGTGAGAGGAGGGGGGAGGGAGGGAGGGAGGGAGGGAGGGAGAGAGAGAGAGAGAGAGAGAGAGAGAGAGAGAGAGAGAGAGAGAGAGAGAGAGAGAGAGAGAGAGAGAGAGAGAGAGAGAGAGAGAGAGAGAGAGAGAGTAAATGTATGCTTACTGTATAAGGTTTTATAATTAAATAGATTTAACCCATACAGCGTCAGCAGATCAGAGACTTTGTGATTTCGCCAGTGCTGGCCACATCATGGATTTTTTTTTTTTTTGCTTAACCACTCTTAAATGATGTGAAACAAATAAAAATGACAGTCATTCCTCCCAGAACTGACTGGAAGTGGTATTAATTGGTGCAAGATATTTTGCGCTAAGGTTAGCGACTTAGCAAAGCCTTATGTGACTAGTTTATTTGCTTCCTCGTTTCTCACCAGTCGATCCCCGAGTTGGACACATGCATAATATCAGTCCTGAGTTGAAAGAAAAACAACATGTCATGTTTTGCTGTTTGGGAGTGTTTGTGGCTAAAAATAAACACGAGATATCGCGAGGGAGTGTTGCCTTTCGCGGTGCAAATATTTTCTGAGTAATATGTACTTGTTTTTCCTTATAACAAAGCAATTGGAAAATTCTTATTTATGTCATACAAAGTTTTCACTACTACAATATAACAGTTACCAAAATCATCTGAAATGGTGAGAGTAAGTAATGAAAATTACGCTGCGTTCATATTAGCGGAGTTGAGGCGTCAGTTTACCGCTACACCGAGCTGAAGGCAGCAGAAACTGCTAAAGTTCAGATATGTAATAAATAAATACAGGAAGCATTTATGTTAGCAGGGACGAGGAGGCAGCATGGGCAATGTCTACAGTGCATGATGGCAGTATACTGGTAGGTTTTGAGGACGCAATACCTCCGAAAATACGAGGAAGCTCGCTGACGTATCTCATACGTCTCTGACGCCCGGTTCACTCAGAGTAGCCGACGTATCTCGTACATCTCTGACGCTGTACGGGTTAAGTAAAATACTGTATGTGTAAAGTATAAATACTGTTAACATATTTTAAACATTCTGGTACCCACATACACATACACCAAAATTCTTGTGGTGGGGGTGGCAAATCCTACTTCGCGGTTTTTCACCTTTCGCAGGGGGTTCTGGTATCCATTAACCGCAATAAACGAGGGATCACTGTACAGTAAAGTCCCGGGTTACGTCGGTCTCGAGTTACGTCAAACTCGTAGTTACGTCAGTCCACTATAAGGCAATTTAAGATTTAAAAAATTGAAAATTTATAAATCGTAAAGTGCGGGATTTATTGTTATTGTTGGTGGTTGCCCGCCACACCGCCCACCTCACGCTTGAATACAATAACATCCTGCCTCAGTTCCACCACACCATCGCCCCTGGCAAGAGTGTTATCCTACTTCTGCGTTTACTGACTCAAGTTCTTAGTATCTTGCTCAATGGCACCAAAGAGAAAACTTCTTAGTGACAGCAGTGATGCTAAGAAAAGGAAAACCATTATGCTACAAGAAAAAGAGGACATAATTAAAAGACATGAGAAGGGAGGCAGCAGCTGTGTGAGAGGGAGGGAAGAAGAAAATGGGAAGCCCGTTACCATAAGAACGGGGAGGTTGACGACCTTGAGGGCTCGCGCACCCACCATCACAACAATAACAACTCCGGAGCCTTCGCCTGGGCCACACGACACTCGCAGCTGACTTGCACCGTCTGCGCCTGTCTGCTGATCCCTATTGCCCTTTCTTATTGCATTTCCTGCCCCACTGCCCACGCTTCTACTCCCACCGCACTGCACTACGCACGCTTCCAGCTGTCCGCCCTGGGTGTCACAACATTCGACCTGCCCACCCTCCTGGCGGCCTCAGGCGTCCACCCCTCTAAGCAACCTGCAGTCCTTCGCGTTCGTGGCCCTAATCAACAACAAAAACAAGCTTGTGTTTCATATTCCTACATAGTTGTAAATAATATAACAATATAACCTTTAACTTACCTGAATGATCATAAACAATGATTGGTTGAAAACTCGATAATATGCTTTGAAATGTACGGAAACTCGAGTTACGTACAAAATCGACTTACGTCATGTTTCAGGAACATAACTCTGAGGTAAACCGAGACCTTACTGTATACATATATATGTATATATGGAGGAACATATCATAGGTGACCAGAGAGAGAGAGAGAGAGAGAGAGAGAGAGAGAGAGAGAGAGAGAGAGAGAGAGAGAGAGAGAGAGAGAGAGAGAGAGAGAGATTAACACCTTCAGTTCTGTCAAAATGCTTCCATTAGGTTTGCCAGCAATTCACCTATTTCAGTCAGGTTCATAGTTGCTGGGTCGTTCTGCTATAGTACATTTAAACTAATACAGTGAAAGATTATATGTGTTTGCTTTATCACCCTCGGGGAAGCAGTACTGTGAACGAATGACAGTACTGTAAACTCTTAACAAACATAACAGTGACATAACATAAAATTATATCTATCTTTTCAAATAATCTTAATTCCACCGTAATACTAGTGTATAGACTTATGGTATATTTTCCTGCACAACAAGTTTTGCCTAAATCATTCTTATGAGATTTCCTTTCCTTTTCCAGGTCAGCCTAATTTGCCTGATTCATGAAAAATGTTGAAGAAGGTTGGGCATTGTGTTACTTTGTAAATGATTCTATCATCAGTAAATCATGCCTAATTGTTGAGCTACTTTCCCTCCCATTCTAAGTCATTTCTACAAATGACACTGCTCTAAAAGCCATTCATCTGTGGAATCCCAAGAAGTAAGCTATATTTACACACACACTGAAAGCAGAACAACATATACTAGTGAACTGTGTATATATAGTGTCTCAGCAATACTCACTACATAAAGGTTTTTCCATATTTGTCCCCATTCTCTTAATACTGATGCAGCTTCTTGAACAACAGGGTCCTCCACAGGGGTCACCGTCTCATACAACCTGAGGAGCAACCTTGTGGTATGAACCAGGATGTTAATGACAGCTAATATAATTTGAAAGATCATTACTAAGAAATCTATAACAATAAGCCAACATAAAAAAAATACAGATTACTTTATATTTTGTCTATCATATTGAGTTAGAAATCATTGACAGATGGGGTATTTGCCCCATATGAAAAGTGATCACTGTATTTAGGCTTTACCCTTCATTGTCAATCTTGAATGGCTTCAGGTGGATAAACTGGGCAGGAAATATACCCTTTAAGTTCCTGTTCCGTGTCGAGAACCCCCTGTACCATCCTAGAAATGGAAATAAGTAGAACATTAACAATAATTTATCATTAAAAATAAGTTTCATAACATTAGAAAATGTTTATGATATCCCAATAAAGAAAGATTCTCAATACTCATTAACAGCATTGCATTCTTATGACAACTCCAATTTAATCTCATACTTTGGTTCAAATTTATATGCAGCACTTACAGACTACATGAGAGTTCTGCTGTCATGCAAAAGTAACACTTATAACTAATAACAAAATGACAAGTGTTTCCCTTCATTCTCAGTACAAGGACATATGTGATCCAAGTCTCAGTAGTCACTCACCTGCACACTCCTCCAACACTTGCACCGTCTCCCCAACATCGAGGCGAAGGGTTTGTGGGACCGAGTCATGGTGAAAATTGTGGATTGCTGTAAGATAAAGGTTTTGCATAATACAAGTTATGTGGCAATGGTGTCTTCATATTTTGATCAAGTTTAATTTGAAAGCTTTAAAATTTGTCACTCGTCAGACTCACTGTGAAATGCTTGTGACTAACTAATTACAACTGTTGTTGGTAACTGACTAAATATAACATAACATAAACATAAATAATAGGATAACAAAGGGCCACCAGGGCCCATCTAGGTTATCCTGTATCAGTCGCACAGCGACCTCGTCATCAGTACTTAAAGATACACTTACAAGTACACAATACACTTACAAGTACACATACATTATATACTAATTCTAAATATTTGGCCCATTAACAGGGCTAAGTCCTACATCGAATTCCTCTACAATCTGTAATCCCCATACATGGGGATCATGTCTTGTTTAACTATAGTAAATTTCTTATAAAACTATCATGCAGCGCTATACATAATTATAAATCTAATAAATTTAAGTGCTTATCTAATCTGTTTTAAACATTGTCAAACTAGTGCTATTTACAACCGTCTCTGGCAATGCATTCCAGAAGTCTACCACCCTATGACTAAAGAAATATTTTCTTATATCTAACCTGCAGCCTTGCTTTCTAATCTTCCTGCCATGATTTCTAGTCCTACTTCCTCCTCTAAGGTAAAGAAAGATCTCACATCTATGTAGTTTGTATCTGAGAACATTTTAAATAACTCTATCATATCCTCTTATACATCTCCTCTCAAATGAAAACATGTTTAATTCCTTTAATCTATCTCTATACTCCAGGCGCTTTAATGCTGGTATCATCCTAGTTGCTCTTCTCTGAACTGCTTCTAACATGTTGATATCCTGCCTATAGTGGGGTGACCAGGCCTGTATGCAATACTCTAAATGGGGCCTAACATAGGAATTATATAAGCTACGCACCACTTCCTTACTTTTATAACTAACATTTCTATTTATAAAACCCAGGATCCTATTTGCCCTATTTCTTGCTTCTAAACATTGCTTTGAAAATTTCATAGTCCTGTCTATCACTACTCCTAAATCCTTTCCTTCCTCTACTGCCTCTAGCCAACATCCCTCCATCTCATAGTTAAAGTTTGTGTTGTCTTTACCTAAATGCATAACCTGACACTTTTAGAATTAAACTCCATCTGCCACCTGTCTGCCCATGCTATCAGCCTGTCCAGGTCTCGTTGTATTCTGTAATTGTCCTTTTCACCCTGTACTGCACATGCTATCTTAGTATCATCTGCAAACTTTGATACTTTGCTACTAATTCCTATATCTAAATCGTTAATGTACACCAAGAAAAGAAGAGGTCCTAGCACTGATCCTTGGGGTACCCCACTAACCACTTCCTTCCACTCAGACATTGCCCCATTTAATACTACTCTCTGTTTCCTATCAGAAAGCCATTCACTAATCCAATCAACTAACCTACCCCCTATCCCATGTAGTCTCAATTTGTACACTAGCCTCCTATGCGGTACCTTATCAAACGCCTTGCTAAAATCTAGATATATAACATCTATGCTATTTCCATCATCTAACTCCTTGGTAATATATTCTAAGATATCGAGCAAATTTGTAAGACAGGACCTCCCTGATCTAAAGCCATGTTGGGTATCTCTAATTAATCTATTCTCATTTAAATGCTCCCAAATACTACCCTTAATGATTTTCTCTAGTATCTTACATACTATACTAGTTAAACTGATCGGTCTATAATTATTCGCATCATCCTTCCTACCTTTTTAAATATTGGAGTAACATTAGCTAACTTCCAGTCCTGAGGTATCTCAGCAAACCTAAGTGATCTTTCAAAGATTAACTTAAGTGCTTCAGAAATACTGTCTACACCCTCCCTAAGTACTCTGGCATGTAGCTCATCAGGACCACTAGCTTTCCTATCGTCTAGTTCAAGAATAAATTTCCTAATAATTCCCGGTTTTATATCAATATTTTCTAAAGCTCTTAAACTACTCGTCGCACTGTTTGTAACAGGATTTCCTATTCTTTCCTAGTAAATACTGAAGAAAATTGTTCATTCAATAATTCTACTATGTCTTCATTTTGATCCACTACTACACCATCTTTTCTGAGTGGTCCAATCCTATCCTTATTTCTTTTATCACTGACCTTGTAATAACTATATAATTTTTGGGATCTTTACTCCCAGCTCTAGCTAGTTTTATCTCTGCCTGCCTTTTACTTTTTTTATAACCTTACTCAAATCATCTCTGACCTGTCTGTACCTAATCAAATCTACATCTTCCCACTTTTCTGCAACTCTCTGTATGCCCTCTTCTTCTCTCTGATCTGGCTACCTATCTCATGAGTCCACCATAATGGCTTCCTGTTTCTCTGCCTTATATCTTTGTAAGGGATACACTGCATCACTATACCCTTTACTACAACCTTAAAAATATCCCACATCTCCTGTGCAGTTTTATTTCCAAAACTATCTTCCCAGTTTACCTCTCCTAATAACTGACGTAACCTACCATAATTGCCTTTCTGATAGTTTGGGACTCTAGTCTTATTCACTATATTATCCCTACTGGAATTAATGATAAATCTAATTATATGATGGTCACTGTTTGCTAAAGTCTCTCCTACCTCAACTTCCTTTAAACAATGCTCAATATTTGTTAGTACTATGTCTAAAACCTTCCTCCCCCTAGTAGGTTTATCTACCATCTGCACTAAATAGTTATCCTGAAAACTTTCCATAAACTTATTTTCACTAGCATCTCCTACCATCCTCTCCCAGTTTACTGACTTAAGATTAAAATCCCTAAGATAATTGTCTGACTAGTACACCCCTATTTATCTCATCTACCATAAGGTTGTCTACATCTGCTGACTGGTTAGGTGGTCTATAAAAGCTCCTACTCTAATAACCTTACTTTTGTTTACTCTAACATCCAGCCATAAGGACTCTACTCTGTTATCTACCTTAATACCATTAACCTGACTGGAAATGAAGGATTTTTTACATAAATAACTACTCCTCCACCTATCCTACCAATTCTCTGGTGTAAATACATAATGTATCCATCTACTTCATATTCTTTCCTATTTTCCTAAACTTTTCCTCATTTACCCATGCCTCTGTGACACATACAACATCTAAGTCCTCCTCAACTATATAACTAGATAACTCGTCCTTCTTGTTCCTAAGACTCCTGGCATTTACATAAAAACATTTAAGTCCTGCTACCTTCCTAGATGCTGTCTCCTTATTTGGAATCCTAATCTTATTCTCTCCTATTTGCACCTGGAAATCTTTCCTAATCTTTTCACTATCTCTGTTTATCCTATCTAATTTATGTCTAGCATCTTTCTTCTGGAATGCATTTGCTACCTCACCCCTACACTCCATCCCAACTCCCCTCCAGACATCCACTCAGCACATCCACACCCTTCCTACTCAGATGCACACCATCCCTAGCATACAAATCCTTCGCCCATAGAACCTATCCCATACATCCACAAAGCTGACACCCACATCCTTACACATCCCTTTTACCCGATCATTCACACCAATGGCTCTAGACAACCATTCCTGCTAACATACACACGAGGCAAGATTCCTGACACTACACACCTCCTACCACTCTCCCTTATCTTGCCTAACATTTCCCGAAATCTTGCCACTAACTCCTCCGACCCACCTGCTCTGACATCGTTCCCACCTACGTGCAAAACTACTACACCCTCCCTCTCCATCCCCCCAACCCTCTTCTGCACCTCCTCACTCACTGCCTTCACACCTGCACCAGGCATACACACGTTCGTCCTCCTATCCCTGTCTTTCCCACAGAAAGTGCTATCTAAATACCTAACCTGAGAGTCACCCACCACACACACCTGAGGTGTGCTAGGCACAACCATCCTCCTCCTCTCCTCTACCCCCTTCTTTCTCCTTTCACTCACCACAACCACTTCATTCACTCCACTCTCACTTTCTCTCCCTCCCCTCCAACAAACCGAACCTATTTTCACACTCAACAGGTTTAGTCCTATCCTCCCTAACTGCCTCCGCTTTCCTTCCCTCGCAACCTGCCATCTCTGCCCATCCTGACTACTATCTTTCCCAGTCTGGCTCGCCTGCTCCCTCTTCCCCACTCTGCTCTTCCCGACAGAGGGCCAAGCCACCCTGTCGCCCTCAGAAGGTCCAACCTTCGGCCTAACACTGATCTCCTGCCTAATTTTTTTCCACTGCCTCCCCAAGCCTCTTAACCTCCTCCTTCAACTCAAAGATGAGAACTTCGTTCGCACTTTTCCCCTCACTTAGCTTTCTGATTTCCTCTCGTAATTCTCGGTGCTCAAGAGAAAGAACTAAATTCTCGCTCTTGAGCCTACACACCATACACTCAGAAAATAAACTGCTAGTAGAGTGAATGACAGCACACTGTTGATAATTACTGAAAGGTACTGATAATGACTGATGGGCTGGAAATTTCTTGTGACTGACTGAATATTACTAATGATGACCAATTGACAGACTGCAAAACACTGACTAACAGTAAATGGTTGGTAATAACCAAGAAGTAGTAGAAATGACTGACTGACACACCAAACACCACTGATTGATTATAACGTGCTATAGGTATGTTATGATTCATTAACCACTGCTAACAAAACAAAATACCAAGTGATAATTGTAACTTAAAACTACACTCCTATACACTGATAACTAATCACCTGATACTAAACTAGTGACTGACTAACTGACAACCAACCAAGTAACTGATCAAGAACTGCAAGATACTAAAATCTAACCTAACCTATACATAATCATATACTGAAAACCATGCAGGTGATACGAAATAAATAACTAACAAGCCAGCCAGCCAACGAACAAACAAACTATCAGACACAAACCACTGACACTACACGAAGAGAGCAAGGCCATCACGCCAAGGGGGACAAGAACCTGACATTTGTAGTGCCAGCGATCCAGTAACCACCCCGCCCTTCGCATCTCTGGTACTCACCTACGCCAAATTTCTGGTTTTTAGTTGGTGTCCACATATTCAGACTTCCATGAGGGTGGCAGAGATGCTAATCACTACAGCAGTGGTCTAGAAATGGAGGTAAAAGGTTGCATCATGACAGCTCTGTTAAGATGTGCATATTGACTATTTACTTTGGTCCTTCTTGAAGCTGGACACAGGTGGCGCCTTCCTCGCCGCCTCATCTCCTCCCGCCAAATTTAACTTATTCTATCTCTATATTTACCCTAAGATATAAAAGAACGTAAGGAGAACTACGAGAAGCCATTCCGATATGAATTATAGTTATCGTTCTCACCCATAACTTTGTCTAATCCTCTTGAAGAAAAAAAAAAATGAAATTACTCTTACCTGGTTATCTTACCTGGTGGGGCCGGGTCCATGTTACGATGTTAGTCAGAGACCAACAGATGCCCCGTTGAGCCGCATTCTGCTGATGTGCCAGCTCATCATTTGTAATACTTAATTTGTAAATTACTGAACAAGAAAAACTGGATAGTGCATCATTATCGACAAAAAAAAAAAAAAAAAAAGCAAGTAAGCATGGATCGCGTTGATGGTATAAACTGGGAGAGGACTTTCTCTCATAAAGTCTGTCACCTAAGTGTTTAGATAGATTGACTTTAAACGAAGGAAGAGATTGAATGACAACTAAGTCATCAGGAAGACAGTTCCACATAGCAATTCTTCTAACACTGAAAAAGCGTCTGAGTATTTCCAGTTGGGCTCTGACTTGTGCTATCTTGAATTGGTGTTCTCTCGTTCTGTCAATGGAGGACTGGATACAGACTTCACTAAGAGAAATGGCACGGTTACCGTCAATGTTAATGTCATTGCCTAAAAGTTTACCTTGCAGATGATAAAGATATTTAAATCCTTGAGTCTTTGAGAGTAGCTGAGATGGTTCATGCCCCTTATCTATGTAGCCCAGCGTGACAACGTCTTTGAACTGATTCTATTGAGGGCAGACAGATATGCTGCATGTTCAAGTAGTGGTCTTATATGAGTAACAAATAAGAGCATCATAAAAGATGAAGCACGATTAATTGTACATTTAAGTAGATTATGTGACACTACCCAACTGCACAACTTTGGCTGTGTTGGTGATATCTAAAGGAGGAATCAACCAAAACACCCAAATCAGTAGCAGACTCCTTGATTGGTATAGGAAAGCCATCAAAATTGTACTGACCCGAAGCAGGAAGAGAAAACCAATCCATAGGGTGTCAAATGAAATGCACAATAGCACATTTAGAAACATTCATTGCTAAACCCCAGGAGGAAGAGACTCTGTGGAGGCAATCAATATTCCTTTGACAAATGGCCATGTCATGTAGTATGATGTGAGAAGAGTCAGTCTTGATAGCAAGGTATATTTTCAGGTCGCCAGCAAAGATTTTAGTACTAGTAGTAATATTGTGAGTCAGAAAATTTACATAGAAAAGAAAAGGAAGTGGTCCCGGAACTGAACCTTGAGGCACACCACTGTGTACGTCATAAGCCTGTGGTTATAGGCTACTGATGATCCACTACTACATTCATTACTCTGCCAGTTAAGAACTCTTTAATCCAACTGAGGACCTTACCAGTGAATGCCCAATTTAACTAGCTTATCCAAAAGTATGGTATGACAAACTACATCAAAAGCTTTTAAAAGTCAAACAAAATTAAATCTACATTAAAACCATTATCCAAAAACTGAGATATTTCGTTGTATGTCAAGATCAGTTGGTCCTCAGTGGAGCGTCCAGCATGAAATCCAAATTGATCATTAATTAATAGGTCATTAGCACCAGCATAATCGTATATAAGGAGCAACCAAAATTGTTCTACAAATTCATAAATGGAAAAATAAGGCAAAAAGAAACAATAGAAAGGTTAAAAGGAGAGAACAGGATGGTGGAAGACCCAAAAAGTATGGCAGAACTGTTAAATAGCAAATTACAGAAGGAAAGGAATCCAAATTCGAAAGACCACAGGGTAATAGAGAGACCGTTTATATGAAGGAGATTAAAGTAACCAAGCTTGAAATAAAAGAGTTGATGACGGAATTAAATGAAGAGAAGGCAATGGGACCGGATGAAATCTCAGGCAGAATATTAAAAGAATGTAGGGAAGAACTAGCAAGTCCTATATACAACATCATAAAATGCTCAATAGAAAATGGAACAGTACCAGTACAAAGGAAAAGAGCTGACGTGGTTCCCATATATAAGAAAGGAAGAAAAGAAGAACCTATGAATTACAGACCGGTATCACTAACTAGTGTAATGTGCAAGATGTGTGAAAGAGTAATAAAGAAACAAGGGGTCGAGTTTCTTGAAGACAACAAATTATTATCAAATAGCTAATTTGGTTTTAGAAAAGGTCGGTCGTATGTAACAAATTTACTGAGTTTCTACTCTAGAATAGTTGATAGAGTACAAGAGAGAGAGCGGGATGGATTGACTGTATTTATTTTGTATTTAAAAAAGGCGTTTGATAAAGCACCACATGAAAGATTACTGTAGAAGTTAGAGGAAAAGGGTGGCTTAAAAGGAAGCACATTGAGATGGATAGAAAATTATTTGAGGGGGAGAGAAATAAGGACGGTAGTTAAAGATATGAAGCCTAAATGGAGAGCAGTAGAAAGCGGAGTGCCACAGGGGTCAGTATTGGCGCCAATACTTTTTCTCATATATATAAACGACATGCCAGAGGGAGTGAACAGCTACATTAATCTGTTTGCGGACGATGCGAAACTGTGCAGAGTTATAAAGCAAAAAGAGGATTGTGAAATACTGCAGGAAGACCTAAATAAGATCTGGAAATGGAGTAAAGAGTGGGAGATGGAATTCAATTTGGACAAAAGCCATGTCATGGAAATGGGAAAGAGTGAAAGACGACCAGTGGAAATCTATGAAATGGGAGATGAAGTAGAACTAGAGAAAGTTAAAAAGGAAAAGGACTTGGGAGTGACGATGGAAGAAAACAATCAACCGCCATATTGATAGAATTTTCAGAAAGACATAATTTACTAAGGAATATTGGATTAGCATTTCACTACATGGACAAACAAATGATGAAGAAATTGATAAGTACTATAATAAGACCCAGATTGGAATATGCAGGAGTTGTGTGGACCCCCATAAAAAGAAACACATAAGGAAGTTGGACAGACTACAAAAAATGGCTACAAGAATGGTTCCAGAATTTGAAGGGATGATATATGAGGAGAGACTAAAGGCTATGGATCTACCAACCCTGGAACAGAAAAGGGAGAGAGATCTGATACAAGTTTATAAATTGATTAACGGAATGGATCAAGTGGGTAATGAGAAACTGATCCTGAGAGAAGAATATGACATTCGAAGCACAAGATCGCATAGTAAAAAACTGAGGAAGGGAAGATATCTGAGAGATGTTAAAAAATATAGTTTCCCGCAAAGATGTGTTGAGACTTGGAACAGTTTGAGTGAGGTAGTGGTGTCAGCAAAGAGTGTGCATAGTTTTAAAGAAAAAATGGATAAGTGTAGATATGGAGACGGGTCCACACGAGCGTAAAGCCCAGGTCCTGTAAAACTACAACTAGGTAAATACAACCAAGTAAATAGTACACACACACCGGCAGGGCCAGCCCGACGCATAAGCGAAATAAGCGGTGGCTTAGGCCTCGAGGCCACAAGGGGGCCCCCAAAAGCAATAAAAAATATATTGTAGCCTATTTGTTATTTTTCGCCCATGTATAAATAGTTATTTCTATATGATCAAAGATATGGAGACAACATGGAGATGTAAAAATATATCATAAGTAATGTTATGTGGTTCTTTGTACTTAAATCACCCATAGATTGTGCTAAATCACCCTTAAATCCAATCAAGTAGTATTTATATGGGATCATAAATGCTCTTCGGGCGGCCATTTTTTTTCCTGGGTATTGCAGATCGGGCACCACCCTCTAATATTCTTCCATGGGATCATGGGAACCCTCTCCAATGGAGTAATTTGTCCCGCTGCTAGGCAACAAAGGCCATATAGCTGCTAGATGTCATTAGTGGGATTCGAATCGATGCCCCGCAATCTACCACCATCGTGACAGAATGCGGCGCCTTAATCCGCGTGACCACTAGGAGCCAAGCGTCACCGTAAGGTTCTGCGTGACAACATCTAGGGCATCACCAAGCCCGCTATCAGTCGGTTGTCTCGCCGAGGCGGCGTCAAGCGCATCTCCGGTCTCATCTACGAGGAGACTCGTGGGGTGCTAAAGGTGTTCCTCGAGAACGTCATCAGGGATGCCGTCACCTACACCGAGCACGCCAAGCGCAAGACCGTCACTGCCATAGACGTTGTCTACGCCCTCAAGCGTCAGGGATGTATCCTCTACGGATTTGGCGGTTAAATCTGGAGTCAGTCTGTCTTGAATTTGGTGTCAACAACAGCAACTGCAAACATTAAAAAAGAAAAAAAAAAAAAAAAAATCAACATAAATAAGGACACTAAGAGTGGGTGAAGTAAACCATTTGTGTTACTTTGTTTTAGGTAGGCCTACAGTACAGTAGCTCTGTTCATTTATATCATTAAATATTTGTGTGGTATTTATCCATTATTTCATTTTATTCTTTGTCTTTGTACAATGGAATTTATAATTATTTTTGTGAGCTAATAAAGTTGAAATTTGGAAGTGTTATTTGTTTTTATTGATCTTGCATTACAATTTATTGTTCCACATTGCCGTTGCACTTTTTTTTTAAACCAAAAATAATTAAACATGACACATTTACAGTAAGAACATTGTCTACCTGTTTATTTACTTAGGGGGCCCTCAAATACAATTTCGCTTAGGGCACCATGGAGGCTTGGGCCGGCCCTGCACACCGCGTAGTGTACTGGTTAGCAGGCTCGACTCACAATCGAGAGGGTCCGGGTTCGAGTCCCGGAAAGCGGCGAGGCAAATGGGCAAGCCTCTTAATGTGTAGCCCCTGTTCACCTAGCAGTAAATAGGTACGGGATGTAACTCTAGGGATTGTGGCCTCGCTTTTCCGGTGTGTGGAGTGTGGTGTGGTCTCAGTCCTGGCTGGGTGACCAGCAGACGACCGTGATGAATAACACACACACACACACACACACACACACACACACAAAGATATTGACCACCCTGATTAGGCCACATTTGGAATATGCATCAGTAATTTGGTCACCATACATGAAGAAACATGTCAAGAAACTGGAAAGAGTGCAGAGGTTAGCAACAAGAATGATACCAGACTTTAAGGAGGTACTGTATGAGGAGAGGTTAGATAGGCTGGAATTAAGCATGTTGGAAGAAAGAAGAGTCAGAGGGGATATGATAACAATGTTCAAAATAGTACATGGAGTGGACATATTGGATAGGGAGAACCTGATCACGATGGCATCCAGTAATTACCTAAGAGGACACCCAAAGAAAATACTGAAGGACTTCTGCACGAGCGACATCAAGAAGTATAGTTTCCCGTATCGGAGCATTGATGCATGGAACAAACTGAGCGTGGATGTGGTGTGTGCGGCGAGTGTCAGTCAAATGAAGGAAAAATTGGACAAGTGTGGACAAAGAGACAGGACATAGAGAGCTACGGCTCGGGCTCTGTAATCACAAATAGGTAAATACAAATAGGTAAATACACACACATACACACACACACACACACACACACACACACACACACACACACACACACACACACACACACACACATATACATATATATATATATATATATATATATATATATATATATATATATATATATATATATATATATATATATATATATATATATATATATATATATATATATATATATATATATATATATATATATATATATATATATATATATATATATATATATATATATATATATATATATATATATATATATATATATATATATATATATATATATATATATATATATATATATATATATATATATATATATATATATATATATATATATATATACACACACACACACACACACACACACACACACACACACACACACACACAAACACATTTGTAAATAAAATTTTATTATACTTAATTAAGGCATGTGCCGCGTGTATGATCATATGCAATGTTAACAACTACATTTAATTTATGGAAAATAGTGAATGACTAAAGATGTGACAAGTCTGCTTTGAGATTGAGCTATATGCACACTACTGGATGTATGTCGTGTATAAGAATATTCGAATAATGATATGCGCATCTAACACATGGGCACTGCATGCTATATACATTTCTACACGCCCAACATATACCGTTCTTCCGTCATTAAGTAAAGCAACATAATTAATTAATCAAATCTTTTGAATCTGTTAGGCAATGATGCAACATTTATCTCACCGCTGCTTTCATCTTTTGAACTGTTTGATGTAAGATAACAAGTCCTCTCATGCAAACAATTTTGTCGCAATGCCAGGCACCCCAATTACATCAAAAAGCTTCATATTAAAACAAAATATATATTGATCTACGGTATCCAGGGAGTGGGTGGCTAGGTCCATTCTCCTCCTTTGTTGTATTTCATTATTAATGCAACAATAAATCTATCAATCAATCAGGTTTGCTCTGAATATGCATGCCATCACATCTCTCTTCACAGTGTAAAATAAATAGTATTAACTAAGTTTTCACAATAGGAATAATATAATATACCGTAAATAATTTTATTTTAACATAAAAGGCAGCTTCATTGTGTTACCAGAGTTTAGACTTGGCGTCACCCTGCTACTCATTGCCAATTTCCTGGCGCAGTGACGAGCCCCCACCCCTCTTCCCTTGCCCGGCCAGCATCCATCTCCTGGGGGCGGTGGGGACAGGTGTCAGCACTCACAGGAACAATGGGAAACCTGATTACGTACGTATTGGACAGGTTCCGATGCCTCTGTTTACTTTCACGAGCACACACATGCTTTCATCACTATCATTATGTGCTGCCGCGGGTGTCCGATTGAGATGCACACACGAGAATGAAGTAGTGGAGTAATTCATTCATAACAATGGAAGAATATTACCAGACACGACTCTCACGTACACGAATAGTTTTCTAAGACTGACGGTAAGCTATACCTCAGACAATGGCAGGACGCGGATACTTAGAGAATCAAACAATGATGATGACCCAGCACAATACATATATCACGCACACCACACCCCACACTAACACACTGACGCACTGCACCGCCTGTGTAGTGAAAGAATGAAAAAGACGCTGACCATGTATGAATATATACTCTCCATGCAAGTTACTATATTATGCTTCACACGATACTGTACGTATGTACTAGTAATAATGTCAGTAACTATAACAAGAATAATAACAAAAGAAAACAACTCGAACACATTGAATAGTAATTACGTGACCAGAGCAACGTACGCGCGGCAAGGGCCAAGGGGCCGGTCTCTGGAGGAGACGGGGCTGAGATAAATGAAAGGACAACCTAGCTCCAACTCCGCTACTCTTCCACTGGGACGTGGCTATACTAGAGATCTTATAAAGATGATCTCTAGGGAAGACCTGTCGGGAAGCAGAGCAGCTGCGCCAGGGAGGCTGGAGAGTCGAATAACAGGGCGACGGGGCTGGAGCAACATCCTGCCACTCAGCGATGGGAGTTGAATAGTTCACTAGGAACAAGGGCGCATAGGATTTGTACAAGACACGTACGGAACAAAGATACGTAAGGACTCTGAGATAAAAGTTTAAGGAGTGAAGGATATGTGAGAGATGGTTGATGCGTGGCAAGAGAGGACAGATACAAGGTGAAGCTATCTCGGGTAGTGAAGAAATTAAAGCATACTTATGAGAGAGAGAGAGAGAGAGAGAGAGAGAGAGAGAGAGTTGAGGGAGTTGAGTTGAGGTAGGGCGGGATGTAGGTAGAGCTCTTTCTCTTCCTCATCTCCTTGTGATAGTGACAGTGACAACATTGACTGCTTATAAATACAGATTATACATATAATGTAATATTATTATAACTGGATAATGGATATAACTATACATCTGTACACTTCTGAATGATACAATCGTTACACCATTCATCTCTCTGTGTGTATTTGACAACAGCAGTACGTGCAGTGCTTCCCTTTTAATGTAAAATACCCTAAACTAGGGTAATTGGACCCTTCTTAGGGTAGTGTTTAGGGTAATGCATAAACTAGGGTAATTTTAGGGTAATCTGCCGTCCTACGGATAGGTGTGCTTGGAATGATGCCAATCTGGTGACAGGCTGGTTCTCTTTCATGTTCGATTCATGTACACAATCATCCCCGTGACTTGTATCATCCCTTCACC
Source organism: Portunus trituberculatus (assembly GCF_017591435.1). Classification (NCBI taxonomy): domain Eukaryota; kingdom Metazoa; phylum Arthropoda; class Malacostraca; order Decapoda; family Portunidae; genus Portunus; species Portunus trituberculatus. The sequence continues at coordinate 2,389,199 of NC_059303.1, forward strand.
CCCGCCATCCCCTTTCTGCACGTGTCTCCCAAAGCTGTGCCTACACCTACGGGAGACACACTGCATCACATGACAGGGTGGCCATGAGGCTCAGATTAGGCTACAAATACTTTTGGGAAGTCAGTGCTTCTCCTGGTGTGTGCTGTGTGTAGTGTGCTACACCAAGGGGACACACTCTGCGTCACTATATCATGGAATGTCCTCTCATTGCTAAATTTAGGCCACAAGGTCAGCATGACTTGTACAGCCTCATTGACCATCTCCTAGACTCTGCCACCCTCAGGGATATACTCAGGGAATATCCTCAGTTTACTCCCAGACTGTAGGATGTCTTAGGCAATAAGGTGTGTAATATGTGTATTTATTTATTGAAATACTTGTATTCTTGCTGTGTATACTGTCCAGAGTTATTTTAATGATACTTTAACCTTAAGTCCTTGCCCAGGGGGTGGGTGGCAAGGCCCATCCTCCTCCTTTGTTGTAATTATTTATTAATTCAACAATAAATGTATCAATCAATCAATCAATCCTCAGTCTCCACTCACCCGTCTACTATGAGTACACGTTTTGGACCTTCGGACGGTTAGATCACAGTTCACACACAGAGTCAGTCACTTGCGAGGACGAGTCCACACAGAGCAGTCGCAGTACTGGCTGTAGTGTGTAGTCCTGTGTGTGTGTGTTTGGGGGTGGGGGGCATATTTAAACTTATATATGATAAGAGTGTATTAATCAACAATTATTGGGCAACTTTGACAATCTAGGGTAAAATCGACAAAAATCTAGGGTAAGATTTCATCAACTCATGGAAACACTGAGTACGTGGCGGAATATCTATATTGATAATGAAAGAAGAGAAAGTACAAGTCTTGAGTTACTACATTGAGATGCCACGTAATGTTTGTTGTACCTTTACGTCTTCACCTTTCATGTACACCATCACTGGCAACACTGAAGCCAGCAACATATGTGACCTCAAACGCCAACGGAACACTCAAAGTTGGGGACATGGTGGACAAATTATGGCCGTTTTAGATATGCAGTGTATTAGTATATTAGACCGTAGGAGGTGGGGTCTCGATCCCGATCTATTCCTCACGGTTTGCATCTTTCAATAGGATAGAAGTTTAATGATTAGTCTCATGAAATTTTGACTTGCCTTCCGTCACATTTAGGGGACTGGCACATTCAGTTGACATTTTTCTCCTAGCTTACATGAACAGTCACGTAATGGGAGTTCAAAACCTATTTTCACTTCATGTAGTGTAACTAATCTCAGATACAATACATGATAAATTCACCGAACATCACATGCTCATGATTTCATCATGACAACTTTCCCGTCAACCAAAGGGAAATTAGAGACACTGGAGGAAACAGTGTTTTAATTTTAACTCCCTTGGGTACAGGGAGCATACATCACTGACAGAGATAGTTGGGGAAAGGCAAGGCAAGGAGTCAAGAGCCCATGGGAGAAATACAGGAGTAAGCAAGGTAGTAATAGATACAGTTAGGTGCAGGGCCGTCAACACTTGAAAGAGTACGGTACTCTCTCAGTGGGTTGGAATAAGATAGCTGGAGTTAGTTGGTGACTGATGTAGTGCCACTGTACGTGTACATACGTGGCTGGAAAGTGAGTGGTGAACTTGCTCTAGATGAGAATAGATGTTTGATGACCTATGTATGCCTGCATGTGTTACATTACATAAGAGGAAAATAAAACTTAGTCTTACTGCAAAAATGAAAGGATTTATGCGTTTTGTACATACATTACACAAATACAAAAAGAATGAACATTTTGTACACAATACCATTTACAAACAGAGTGGTATTAACATTTTATCAAGAAAACTTACACTTAACTAGGAATGGAGAAAGCCTAGAGTAGGTTCCTCCTAGCTGGAACAGGAGAATAGTGTACATGTGGAGAGCTTTGGCAAGCTATTTACAGTATAAATAATAAAAAAAAAAACTCTTATAAACACAATCATTACATAACTGGTAAGCATCACTTGATATATTAAAATTAACACACGCAAGAGTTAGCCTTCTACAAGCAAAAAAACAAGTACTCAAGTCAGTTTCTAAGCCAATTTTACATGCTAACAGTACAAGGGCTGATTATGAAACCTTCACACTTTTATATACATCTAAGTAAAATAGTTTATATTTCTATAGTCACTGTAGTCTTAAGATGTGGATGCCCTCAAGCTAATTACAAAGGAATAATTAACAGCATTCTGAGTAAAAAAGAAAAAAAAAGTGATTGTACATGACTCTTCAGCTGCAAAATGTAAAATACTTGGCAATTCCTGTTGTTAATTACAAACATATAAAACATTCAATACTCATGTTGCATTGTTGCCAATGTTAAAAAGAAATGTTTTCAATATGAAATACAATTCAAACTACTTGCCCTATTCAACTCAGAATTGTCATGAATAGTGAATTTCAAGTGCCTTTCCTGGTAATGAAATGGTTTTAGGCATGTAAATCAGAGATCTCCCTAGAAAGTAAGAAAGCAAATATTCTGCATTAACATTGCTACTTCTCTTAGAGCAAGGACAATTAAATACCATCACCATCAAAGATAATGATGGTCAAGCATATTTTCCCAAACTTGGGAATACAAACACTACAGTGATAAGCTACTTTATGTATATAGGAGTGGGTCTGTCTCTTACATAATTTCCTGGTACACTTCAGTTCCATGTTTCTGTGGTTATAGTATGGTTATTGGATCACAACTCATTTTGTCTTCATTTTTACAGCTCCATTCAGCCAGAACAAGACAAGATGCTGGACTATGATGCTCTGTGCTGATATGACTGCTCTGTTCCTACTGATTCTTAGAACTTTAGTGTTGGCAGACACATTAGTCTTAAGTCTGGCATATCAATCCTATGAGAGCTACAAGATAAGGATACACAGCATGAACATTCTTATAGTTCCCATGTTGTAACAGACCCACATCCATAATGAACACATCTAATGGATCCACACTTCATGAACTTCCTATGCATGAAAAGAAAAAAGAAAAGAAAAGTACTGCAGACTGGGAATGTATCACAAAGAGAACATATAGCTTTACTATAGATTTTACTTATATATGCGACATATTCCCTTTGGTAGAAATACTAATAATTCTATGAGAGTACTGGTATGGACAGCACACTGGTTCCTCCTCCACTGGCCATCAGTTACTGAGTAAAGGACTATCACTGAGGAGCCACATCACTTTTTCTCAACATAGCTTTTGATCCATCAAGGAAGTAATACTACCCTATTGATTTTAAGAGTTAAAGAACACCACTTCTCTATCTTTACAAATCATAACATAACCCACTAAGGAGGGTCTCAAAAAATTATGATATAAATTTAGATATAGCAAAATCACTAATGAGAAAGTATTTACAGTTTGCGCAAGACAGGCGTTAAGAACCAGACAACGTCCACCAAAAGCGTATCAATCTGTGTGACCCAACAAGGTGCCAAATTGGATGAGCCGCGAACTCTTGAGAGGAATAAATCCTGATTTGGAAACTATAATTTCCATATGGGTAAATTATACGGAAATTAAATTATGTAGGAAAGGTAATGAAAATATAAAAAAGACTAATAGGAAATTTTAAATTAAAAACTTTCAAGCTGTGATATATACATATATATATATATATATATATATATATATATATATATATATATATATATATATATATATATATATATATACAAAGCTATATATAGTCGTGAATTGTGAAATAAAAGCAATATATATTCTTGAGAAAAGAGATAAGTTCTTTGATTCAGAATTGTAAAGTAGTGGAAGTCAATTCACTGACAGACAGGAGGGAAACACTGCATCACACTTGGATTTGTCTAAAAGACTTGGACTAACACCAGTTTAAAAGCACTCAGGTACAAATGATCATTGTGACCTTACTGGTCTGACATGATACAAAGATGTGCATCAAGCCAAGCCATTGACCACAGAGATTTTTTTTTTTAAATCAGTGGTCTGCAGTCTACTCAATTTAAATTGGAAATGTATGGCACTAATATCCCATTAAAAAAAATTGTGCTGCAAGAGCTCACACAAGTGAGCAAGTTTTTCAGAGTATAAAAATATTTTGAAATATGAAAAGGAACGTTAAACTTTTAACACTTAATGCTTATTCTGTGGAAAGAGATGAAGACTGTTGTTTCAAAGCACTATCATTCATAAAGATCAACAATATCATCAAAACTACAGAAGCCACATCCTTTTGTCTTGGGAGAAGATATTTAGCTCAAAAATACCACAGGTGAGCCATTAAGTGTCCTCTACATAAATGAATCACAGAATGGGATATAGCTGCTTATTATCTACTGCAGTCCTATTGCTAGTATGGATGAATCTCTCCTCAATCACCAGTATTTCTTGTACAGTCACTAAAGATGGAACTTTTACATACACATACATGAGGATTCTAGCAAAGTCCTACACTGCAAGAAACACAAATTGTTTTGTTCACTGCAAAGAACCACTGCTGGAGCCTCTGGCAGCTCTAGTGGACACTCTCCTTCCACTGCCAGAGGTGCTTTTCCTTTGTTCCCCTCCCACACAACATGAGCATTTCTTTTTCTTGGCATGGTCCCGTGAGGATGAGCGTCTAGTATTAACACCACTAGGGGGAAATTCATGAGAGTGTATTGTGAGTGGACTGCCATCCCTGCTGCTGGCACTGCTCTCTCTGCTGTGCCGCCGCCGTCTCCGTCCCCCACTGATGCTAGGGGTGTCAAGAGCTGCTGGAGCGACGGCACACTCAACACTATAATTGCTGCTGGTATCCGAGGTGCCACTGATGTGGCGGCCACGGTTCCCCCGTGGTACTGCAGAATCCTCATCCAAATGGTTTTGCACTTCCTCTTCCATCAAAACATAGCCATCACCTCGTTTAGCAGCCCGTGCACCTCTGCCACCACGCCTCATCTCCTCACCACACTCCCCTTCACTAAACTTCATGTCAGTGGTATCCTCACTTTGCTTAATTTCTCCACCTATCTTTTGCTCCCCTTGACTCTCTTCCTCCTTCATTTCCCCAATGCTGTCTGTTTCTGTGCGCTTCTTTGCCCCCCTAGTTCTTCCGATTCCACCATCACTGTGTTCCTTTATGATCTTTTCTAGTTTTATAAGTTTTTCATCTTTGATGTCAATACCTAATAATCCAGATCCATGCTCTTGTTTAATATTGGCTTCACTTTTCAAAGACTTTGTACGAGTTCGATTCAATGAAGTTGGAGAAACTGCATTACTAGAAGCTGCTATAGCACGTTGAGAGCTTCTACGCTTGTTTCTACCAACACTGCTGTTTCCAATTTTAATATTAGAATGTGCAGGATCATCTTCATGTCCATTCTTGGTTGGTATTTCTTCTGTCTTTACTTCATTTTCATTTATTACACTTAGTTTTCTTTTGTCAGGGGGGCAAGCCGAATACTGACTACGTTTTCTACTGTTCCCTTCTTGAGATTTCTTCACTTCACCATCGATCTTTCCATCAGATTTGCTTTGTTTCCTTGTTTTTTCCATTCCCTTCATTGCAACAACTTCAGCCACAATTCTGACATCCTCAACTTCTTGTTCATTCAATTCTGTGTTGTTTCCTCTTTTCTGTTTGCCTTTTTGGTATGATGCTTGAACTCCATCATTCTGTTTACCTTGAACATTGTTTGATGGACCTGCAGTTTCCTCTCGATCTGCAGACTGCTTATCATTATGATGCCCATTAGTTGGTTCTGATGGCTGATTAATGACACTTTTAGCCTGTGAAACAATGGTGTTGTCAAATCTCCAAGGTGTCTCCTGTGACCCATGGTTTATAATGATGCTTCCTGATGATGGTATGTTATGGGTAGTTATTCCACGAAGGGTGGCCACAGGCAGTTCTAATTGAGTTGGTGACCTTGTAGAGGTGATGGTGTGGTCTTGTTCACTTTCTCGGGGATGCAGATCTATTGTCACCTCTATTTGTTCCTGTGACTCTAGATCTGGTTGTAAAGTGTGTTGCTGATTGTTTGAAACACTAACTGTGTTGTTTCCAGTGTCTTCACTTGTGCTTGAAGACACACTGACACCATCTCCTTCAATTGAGAAGAGTCCAGGGAAACCAGTGGACGAGTCACAAAGAGAATCTTCACTGTGATTAACATCAAGAGGAATGTTTGCTGTGAGGGCATCATTTAAAGAAGGAGACTGTGCCATCATGGAATCTGCAGATCTAGGTGACCATGTAAGGAGAGGTCCTGAGGACACCAAATCACTCAAGGCTGGAGAATGTGTCCTAACTTCCATACCAGAAACTAGGGGCAGTGTCCCTGCTTCCAAGCTCTCCAGCCCTAATCCAGTACCAGACTGATGAAGGTATACATCTCCAGATGGTGAGGTCAATGCTCCCATTTGAGTGTCACCTTCAGGAGAGATCCCTGTCACAGAGAGGCCAGGAGCAGGTGGTGCTGAGGAGTGGCCAGGCTGTGTCAAACCACCACCTGAAGAATCATCTGAGGTAGCAGGAGGTTCAGTGAATGGTAAGTCATGTGTTGTGCTTGGGGAAGAGTAGGAGGATCCTGAGTGCTGTGACTGTGAGACTGAGGGAGACAGTGCTGCTTCAGTCATGTATGCACTCTGAATCTGTTTTGTTAATGTTGCTGGACTTGGTGGAATCTGAACCTCTTCAACACCTGCAGAAGAATACATACCAATTAGAAAACATACTTAAATAGGTTATATTTTCAAAAATAAAATTACATCCACCATCTTACATGTTCTTGAGATATAATGAGGTATACAATGTTCAAAAAGGTCTGTAGCCTGTTTACAACATTACAATTTCCCCAATTAACACATTCAGAGGTGCATGTGTTTTTCAAAGTTACAGATTTCTTAAAGTACACAATCTATGCATGCAGCTCTTTTCTTTAATATTCTATGAAGATATTTCACATTTTATAGAAAACATGTTAAGCTGGAGAGTAAGAAAAAGAAAGATACTTATCGGACAAGTATTTTTACATAAAAAAGTTACTTACTAAGATCACTCTTTAAGGAGTCAATTGAATTACTCCGCATGTCTTGGGGTCTTGTTGCCAGGCGTATGCGAGACTGTGCATTGGCTTGCAATCCCTCATGACTGGAGCTAGACATGGATGATGTGGTAATTCCTGCTTCTCCTGTGCCACTGACAAGTGAACCTGCTGTGCCAGGTGCTACTGTTCTTCCATTTGCATCCACAGCTCCGACAATTAACCTTCTTCCAGGATTCCCTCCTCCAGACCGAATTACTGTGGTTGGTTTTCTGGGAGGTTGTGAAATTTGCAACTGGACATGTGACTGATTTCCTCTTTGGGGAGTTTTGTTGTGTGCTACTGAAGGAGATGCTGTAGCTGTTTCTTGAGCAGCTCCTGAACTGTTAGCAACTTGCTGTATTCCTGTTCCTGAAGTGAAGCACTTATCTGATATTTTTTGTTCTGGCTGAATTTTTTGTGTTTGTGTTTGCTGAGTTTGTGGTGAAGGCTGCTGTGGACTTCTCATAATGAATGATTTTAAGGTTAGAAATGGAGGCAGTGGTCCAGCAAGTCCCTCACCAACACTCTGTTCACTACTATTGCTCTCTTCTCCCATTTGAAAAGATGACGGGGTAGGAGATGGTTCTGTTGCAGGAGAGGGAGTATGGGGAGAGGCTGATACAGGTTGTGGAGTTGGAGGTGATGTTACAGCATTTACTTGTGGAGTGAGTGGAGAGTTTGGGATGGAAGAGAGGGAAGGAAGTTTAATAGGGCCACTTGTGGTAACAATGCTAGTACTATTTGCTGTGGACAGTGATGGTGAAGGGATGCCTGATGTGTTTGTAGGTGGTGATGGACTTGAATTTGTGGATATTTTAGAAACAGCTGGTGCACTTAGAACACTGGTGTTTGCAATAGTGACCATATTATTGGGAAGAGTATTTGGCAAGGATGCCATACTGACTGGTATTTGAGAAGTCTGTGAACTTGCACCCGACAGTTCTTCCTTACTCGCAATGCAGAGTTGTTGAATTACACTGCTTTTCTGTTGAGGTTTTTGCTGTTGTTGTTTGACTGGTGAAGTGGGAAGCTGTTGAACTGCTACCTGTTGTAATACTTGCTGTCCTCCTGATGTTTGCACCACTACTTGTTGAACTCCTTGGTGACTAGCCAGCTGCTGCTGCTGAACAATCTTACTGACAACAGATGGAGTCTGTGTCAGAGCTGAACCTCCTCCAGTTAACAGAGATGCAATATGACTTTCCATGAGATCATTCATACTGATTCGTCCCTGTATTGTGACATTAGGAGGAGGGCCTCCTTGATTGGCAGATTTTGCTTTATTTATAGGTTGACGAGTTGTGATTGTTGTTACTTTTCCACAATGTCGAATAAGCTGGACAAATCTACCTCCTGCAATGCCTTGTGCAAGGTTTGTTGAGTTACTTGATAAATTACTTCCTTCAACCTTTACATTTGACACCATTACTCCCTGGAGTATTTGTGGAGCTGAAACAACAACTTCAGGGCTACCTTCAGCCTTTATCTTCTCATCAGGAACACTGTGGTTTCCAGGAGTAGTGCTACCTTGACTAGACACAACTTGAGAGGAGAACTGAACTGGCTGGCCACCAGTAGCACTACTTGAGGGACCAACTGAGTTATCATTAGCAGGACCTGGTGAAGGACTTGGGGAGGGGCACCCAACTATGGAGCCTTCTGAGACTGCTGGACTATTCCCTGCACCCCCTTCAACCTTCTTAACTGGACTCTTTTTTTTGGTGGATGTTTTTCCTTCATTTTTTGGAGGTGGGCAGTTTTTTCTGTTTCTAGGGGCTGGTTGAGGCTGTGGAGTATTGGCCAAATCTTGCTTGTACTGCTCCAGGATAGCCTGAATACGAGCTTTGGTTTCATCACTTTCTTCCAATTGAGGTTTGGCCACAGTTGGTTTAGGAGCTGGAGCTTTTGGAGGTGGTGGAGTTTTGGGCTTGGCCACTACAGGCGGAGTAGCTGGAGGGACAGTTTTTGACTTTGGTGGTGGTTTTTTAGTCTTACTGGAAGTAGACGATGGTGACGATGCAATAGATGAATGAGACGAGGTAGAAGATAAAGCTGGTGAAGCTGCAGGAGGAGGCTGCTGCTGGTTCTGTACACCACTGGCAACAGTGACTAATCCTGTGCCAGAACCACTGTGATTGACTAAAATGAGAGTACCTGCTTGAGTAGTACTAGGAATGGTTATGTATGTTCCTTCAGTTAATCGTGTTCCACTTGCATCATAGACAGTTGTGGGAACAGAATATACATAACTTGAAGATGTTGTGACTGCAGGATTATCATTAGCCATACTCAAAAGCTGTGCAGCAATCATTGACTCCTCAGAGGACATAGGAGTACTTGTGTAGCTGTCCACACTTGCTTCTCCATCAGCTCCCTCTTTTCCCGATTTATTTGATACTTTTTCAAAGACAGATTCAAATTCCCTTATCTGCTCCAACGTTTCAGAACTGACTGCATTAGTTGGAGTCAAAGGAAGAGAAGGTATATTTGCTTGTTGTGGAGGTGTTGGACTTGTTGAAATGGTATTGGGAGGACCACTCATTCCAGGGATGCCTCCTGATAGAGAGAGAGCTGCATTGCCCCCACTTCGTAAATGGTTCATGGCAACTTGATTCACTAACTGACCTGCTGAGGGCTTCACAGCTGTTGTCAAGGTCTGAGTTCCAACACTCTGGGTACTTGTAGAGCTTGCAAGGGCAGTCTTCAGGTAGTGACTAAGACGTTCACCAAGACCCTCATCTTGGGGCAGACGAGCCACAGTCACATTAGTGGTGGCAGTGGCCCCTGTGGTTTTCTCTCCATCAGTACCTTGTTGCTGCTGTTGTAATTTTGCCCCCAATCCTTCTTCAAAAGGAGCCGCATCTCCTGATGCTTGAGTAGATGAGGTCTGAGGCCTAACAGTGCGGATGACCAGTCCACTACGGCTTAATACTTTCTGGACAATAGTGGTAGGTGGAATTTTAGCCCTCACTGTAGTAGAAGGAACTTGGGGCTGTATCACTCCACCCTCTCCTGCTGTTGACACAGATGTGCAGGTTCCTTGGCTTAGAGAAACTACTTGAGGCTTCAACTGACCTGATGGAGTATTTAGACCCTGGAGGGCAACAGGATGTGGTACAACCACAGTGCGGACTATCTGTCTGTTTTGCACATTCTGTAGAATTTTTACATTGTGCAACACATTGACCTGGCGACTACCAGTTTGGTTTATGACTCCAGTCACTTGTTGTTGCTGTGCAGCTGTGGTTCGTATTGTTCCGCCACCAGGTTTTATCACTCTTGTTCCAGCTGGTAATCTTAAATCTAATGAGGAAGATTGCACAATTCCGATACCTGTTGTACCATCACTAGTGTGAACTTGAACAATTTGGCCAGGTAAAAGCACCTGCTGCACTGCTCCAGAGCCACCCTCACCAACACTACTGTTTACTCCAACACCACTACTGCTGACAATTCCACTGCTGGCGACTACAACACCTCCTCCTGTGGGAGCTCCAACAACACCACTCGCCATGATCACACCACTGTTGGCATTTGATCCACTTGCAATGACTACATTGCCAGTATTGTTGCCAGTACTGCTCAAGGCACCCACCACAGCATTTGTTACCTGGCTCTCCCCAGTAACTGCCATAGGAACACTACTGCTACCTACTATGGATGTTATGGTACTAGGTAGAGCAGCAGTAATGGTGGTGATAGCTGTGGTGGACTGGGTATGGAGAGGGCTGGGAGGAACTGGTCTGTCTCTGAGTAAAGTCTCTAACATACTAGCTGCCCTGGTGTCCCCCGGAGGGCTAGCCACGGTGGTGGTACAAGTGGTGGCTCCTCTGGTGGTGCTGCTCATTTGGGTGATGGTGGTATTGCTCTCAACACCACTTAAACACACACCTTCATTTTGAACAACATCCCAGGATTGCTGCAGTAGTTGCTGTTGCTGTTGCTGCTGCTTGCCAGTATTTCCACTTTGTGTCCCCATGGGGGAACTGCTTGGAACAGTTGTGAGGACACTACCTACCACCGTGGCTGAGACTAAAGGGGTCGGCGTTGAAGAGGAAGAGGATCCTGACCCAGAAGGGACACCTCCTGGTGTAGACGGAGAACTGTCAGTTAATGGAGGTGATGTACTCCTGTTAGTAGCTGCCTCTTGTGTTCCCAGGCTGCCAGTAACCACCACACTACGGGAATAAGTTGTTCGGATAGTTGATGCATTTGTTCTGACAGCCATGATGGAGCTTCCTGAACGAACGACTGATGAGACTGTTGTGTTGGGACGAGCAACTACAGTCGGAAAACTTGCTGGTCTGGAGACCACAGTTCGGGTACCAGAACTGCTACCTGATCCACTGTTATTGCTGAGGCCGCTGGGTCCAGCTCCATCTGATTTGGGTTTTCTCACAACCGTAGTACCTTTGGGTAAGACCCGACTAAGGTTAGCAGGACTTGTCTTGTCTGATGGAGGTAAGTTCGGAGGATTGTTACTGACAGGCATTGCAATTGCAGTTCGACTACTTATGGCTGATATAGCATTTTCTGGGGACATTATTCTGTTTAAGACAGTCTTCTGAGCATTTGCTAAAGCTAAGGCAGATCCTGTTTTTCTTCTATAAGTGACTGTTGTACCTTGTTTTTTAAGATAATCTAGGCTGGCATCAAGTGTCATACTCTTTCTGGTTGCATCTTCTGGCCCTTTACCTTTGAGACTGGGGTTTTGCTGCAGCAAAAATTTTGCATAGGAATCATCATAACCTGATGTTGGTCTTTTCAGCAGCTTCAAATAGTTATTTTGACCTGGGTTAGGGGGACGACTGCCAGCTAGAATGGATCTATTGAAGGAAGCAAAGCGCACTTTGCCATCTTTGTGACGAACATAACATTGGACTGAAGGTGAGCGCGGGAGAGGGACTGAAGTGGTTGGACGAGCAGCACTGGTGGGATTGGGTGCCACAAAGGATCCTGCATATCTCCAAGATTCACGTGACTGACTAGACTGAGTTGCTTTCCCAGAAGCAACTCTTTTCCCTGCCATAGCTGTTGTCATTGACCTCTGAAGCTGCTGATCTACAGCTGATTTATCCCTTTCTGTTAAAACAACACGTGGATTAAGATTCAACGAACTGAGAGGAGGTGCAAAATTTTCAGCAGAGCGCTGTAACCCTTCAAATTCAGAGTCATATATAAGATCACCTCCATATTTTTGGTGTCTAAAGAGTCGCAAGCTATTCAGTAAGCTCCTATCTTTTCGTAGTTTGCCCGTCTCAGCATCAATCCTGATACGCTTACTTCGGTCTTGATTGCTCACAGCTGTTACTCTCTTGCCTTCTATGACCCCGCTTCGCTCAGAGTCAATGTGTAAGTATGTCTTATTTTTATTGTCTATATCAGACTCTTCTGATTCAGACATTGAAATCATGTAACAGGAAGATCCCTTCAACTGTTCAACAGCATCAAGATCTGAGTCTGAGTCATAAGGTCTACTAATTTGTGATATTTTCTTTGGTCGTCCTCTTCCTCTTTTTGTTATCTTTGCTGTATCAGTGTTGGCCAACTCGACAATTGGAGAGATGTGACCTCCCTTAGGATGTGCACTGCTCTCATCATCTGAGACTTCATTTTCAGATTCATGCTCAATAAAGTGTTCATATCCCTTTTCAATGCCAGTGAACTCTGTAATTTCTGCAGATGGCATGTTTTGAAACTGACTATAATCAATATTGAGATACTTCAGTTCCTTGGTCATGTTCTTAGCACTGTCAGCATCCTTGATGTACTGCCCACAAATTTTTGAGAGCTCACCCCAGTCCAACACCCATGATAACACTTGCCACCGTGGACTGCTGAGCACAACTGCTAGGTCATCACAGAGTTCTTTAGTAATACCTAACTGTTCTGCATCAAGGACTTGGTTAGGTTGGGTCAACACATCATAATTCTGATGCCCTGGAGAAAGATTTGTCAATTTAGATTTACTGGGCGGCTCTTGACTTAACTGTTCGATAAAGTTTTCTGTACTTTTGTAGAACTTATCCATAGAATCTACATCATCTTTCATTCTGGATTCTCCATGGGATATACTATCCAATTCCTTATCATTAGTACTTATATCTTTGGTTTGTGACAATGAGAGATCTTCCATCTTATTTTGAGCACTATTTTCAATGATCATCTGTGACTCTTCAGAATCAACAACAGATGACATATTTGGGTAAGGTTGTCCTGTGTCTATCATGATGTCTGTTCGACAATGGTCTTCACATGATAGACCTCTCTGATCACTCACTGGAGACACAAGGCCTTTAATGTTAAGCTCATCAGTTTGTAAATCATTTTGACTCACTTGTACTTCACTGGAACTAGTCACTTCCATGTTATCAACATTAACACTATTTTGAACACCAACGTAATTAAGACTATTGTGGACTGGGTCACTGACTGCAGAGTTTTCCAATGTGGACAAATCAGGAATTTGTGAGTCATCTTGAGAGCATGGTGTTGTATGAAAATCACTTGAAGATGATTGAAGGCAAGTGGTGGACTGTGTAGTTTGTACAACACCAGTGCCCTCTGATGTGTTGAAGGAGCCTGTTTGTATGTCAGAAGTTGAAGTGGACTGCAGGCACGTGGTAGACAGTTCCATTTCTGTACCATCACTGGAGGCTTCAGGACGCAAAGTGGCAGATGGAAAATGTGGGGCAGGAGAGGATATGCTATAAGATGTGGGAACAGTAGTGAGTGGGGAGGATGGTACTGGATGAGAAGCTGGGGGAGCATGAGAGGGGGATAAGTGTGGAATACTTGGAGATGAGGAAAATTGGGGAGGAGATCCTGGTTGATACAAGCTAGGTGGTTGAGACATATCAGATGAATGTGGGACAAGTGATGAAGGTGCTGGAATGAAAGTAGGAGAGGACTGATTAGTAGAAAAGGAGGATTGTGGCAGAGGAGAGATTGGATGTGGTGTCGAGTGTTTTGAAAATGAGTGTGGTTGTTCAAGAACATGGGAAATATCAGATGACGGAGAGCTGCCAGCAAAACTGCTGAGTAAAACCAGGCGTTCAGTGGTTGGGTGAAGGCTAAATGCAGTGAGGACACACTCCCTTGCCACACTTTTGTGATGGGTGAAAACTGTGGCCAGATCCATGAATCCATCCGCCATCTGTCGCTCCAATTGCACTTGCTCTTCTTTCTGAGATCCTTCAGTTTGTTTCAGTTTTAGGGCTTCTAAGCTGTTCATGTCCATTGTGAGGGCACGAATCAACAGCTCAGTCACAAGTGAAGCCAAGCGATTTCCAAACTGAAATTAAAGTTCTTAATTAGTATCTCAAATTATATATATATATATATATATATATATATATATATATATATATATATATATATATATATATATATACAGTGGTACCTCGACATACGGATTTAATTCATTCTGTGATGGTCGTTGGATATGAAAAAATCATATATCAAATCAAATTTTCCCATAGAAATCAATGGAAACAGAATTAATTCTTTTAATTCTTTATTGTGATACAAATTATCCCCCCAAACAATTAACATGCTTTAAATACCAACCTAATATAGATTTAATGTTTATTGTATACATGATATAAATGTACTATATTGCCCAAAATAACAACTTAACCTGCAAAACTCGGGACACGTCGATAGATGTTCATCACGCAAGACTCAGAGCACGTCGATAGACGTTTAGGCTTTTTACGGCTATATTTAGGCTATTTTCTTCCCATTTTCTTTGCTTGTGAGCTGGCAACACTCATCAGGAGTAAACATATACTCTATGTCACTGTGTCACCAATGATGGATGGTGGGAGCGACAGTGATTTCACGGTGTCTGATTTTGCCACCTCTCCAGCGTGCCTTACTTCTATACCTCGGGTATCTCACCATGTTGTGGGGAGACAACTTTTGAATGAGAGTGGTATCAGGACAGGCGACAGGGGGCGAGAGAGAGAGAGAGAGAGAGAGAGAGAGAGAGAGAGAGAGAGAGAGAGAGAGAGAGAGAGAGAGAGAGAGAGAGAGAGAGAGAGAGAGAGAGAGAGAGAGAGAGAGAGAGAGAGAGAGAGAGAGAGAGGATACAAGAGGCCTGTTTTCTATCGCTCTAGCCAAGGCCACTGAACCCAATCGGATGCAAGGATGATACCACCTCATTCAACCTGTGATATTTTGGTAACCATGACATCTAGACTTCTGGCTTTTTGCATTGCAAAGAGGAAGAGTTGCTTGTGGGCAGAACACCATTTGTACTCATTCGTTTATTATTGAATATTTAAGTGTAATCAGTATGTGAATACAAGCTATTTTGTGTGTTTCTCACCAAACTTTTATTTTTGGGACCCATGTCTTGAGTTCACAAAACTTAAGAAAAAAATACACACTGCCGAGGAGCACAGACACATACATGCACAAAGAATGATTGATACATAATGGAGGCTGAATGTTTGGGTGGACGCAGGTAGCCAAGCGACTGCTGCGCCACCTCCCGATGGCTATTCATATCTTAAAATTATCTTCGTATTTCAAGGCGTAAATTATATTAAATTTTTCGTCATAAATAAAAAAATTGTATGTTGGGGTGTTCGTATCTCAAGGTATTACTGTGTGTGTGTGTATATATATATATATATATATATATATATATATATATATATATATATATATATATATATATATATATTAAGCCCCTGCACTTGGCGAACCTCAGCTTAGTGAAATTCACTTTTGGCGGTAGGGTGGCCACAGACCACCGAGTGCATGCTTGGCAATTTGAATTCAAACTTGGCAGTCTCCTGGCGGCCGCATGGTGAACCACACGGCTCCCAGTGACGTCAGACCTCTTTCTAAACGTATCAGAACGCAGTGTGAGAGTCCCTTTCAGCCATTTTGTTAGTGCTACCCTCTGCTCTGCTAGCGTGGGGAACGAATTCTGGTGATTTACCACAAACATGGCCTCTACCAGCGCAACAGGTGGTACCAGTCGGGGTAAAGACAATGGGGGTGGTGGCGAGGACGAAAGTGGGCGACGGAAACGGGTGGAAAAACGGGAGTTACAGCCTTTTTATCATGTCTTATTATTTATTGTTTATTGGTATGTTTTGTACATGTGTTCTAATATGTGAAGGCAAAAGATTTTATTTCAGCTTGAAAGATGGTATTTTAGAGGTCAAAAGAGGGACTTTGGCAATGGCCAAAGACTGATTGAGTAATTTTTTAGGCAATTTAAATTGTATAAAGAAATAATGCTTGGTGAAATTCGCATTTGGCGGTAGTTTTGCCAGACTAATTAATTCGCCAAGTGTGGGGGCATACTGTATATATATTCAAAAGCATTATGAAATCAGTAGTAAGAATGTTCTAGATCAGAATATTACACACATACCTTCTTGTGAAGGATGGAACCCATAGAGTATATGTGCTGTGAGGCTTCACACAGCTGCATATATTTGTGGATCATTTGAATTAGTACATCATCAGCAACTGCAGCAGCTTCTTGGACACCACACCACTCGAGAAACACAGCCCTGTAGTAAATTATGGAAATGAGTGCACCAGTATCACACATTAACTGATTTCAGTATTCTTTTTGTAAAAAAAAATATGTATATAAATCAATCCTGAAAACTGCAATACTGAATGAAAACAAACACACAATAATAATCACACATCCCTTCTCTCTTTCAACTTTACTGACATACTGTCTGCCCAGCTCACATGGGACTACCTCTTGAATACCCAGCACTACTATATGTACATTGTGCACTAACTCTTCTCTCATTCTATTATTCCATCTCAACAAACATGACTCTGGACAGAATGTCTGGCCCATTTACAGTAATTCTTTAATTCCTTAAAACAAATCATCCAAAACTTTCATTAATTACTTATTCAACTTTATGGATACACAAAGTAGTAAAACAATTTATTATCTCTGATGTTCAGTTTCTACACCTTAAAACATTCATGACTAATTGCAGTCATCTTCCTTCTTTGTAATCAACACACCACTATCTTCAAACAAAACTGTTCTCCAGTTATGATCATCTGTGCATATTTCTGTTCCAATACAACCAACTTTTACCTTCATTTACCTTACAACTCAATCAATAAACAGAGTTATCTCACCATGGCAACAGTACACATCCTTGTTTAACAATGAAACTTTCATCTCCCTTCCTTTCCCCAACAATAACTTTATTGCACTACAATAGTAGCAGCAAAGTGTACATGTGAAAGTGGATATAGTTCTGAGCAATGTCAAGACTATGTACACTAAAGTCACACTTGGAGAAATGTTGCTTGAAAACTGCTTGATTTTGTGATACAAAGCACAAGCTCTTTGTATAACCTCCACTGCCTTTTCATATACTAATGTGTATATGATGTACTGATGCATCAGTATCGATAGTATCAGCTCATTTAAGGAGTACTGGTATTGGTATCAGTATCAGCTGATTTTCTGCAGATACTACCGATACTTAAAAAGGAATTTATTACAATATGTATCTCAGTCTACAAGTTATTCTGTTAAGCAGAATTTGGATGTTTTATAGTGATAAAAATAATTTATCTATGATTATTTAGTATAATACAGTGTATTGAGTCCATGGTGTGTAGTAATAGAATGCAGTCAACTCTCGATTAACATGAGTTTGAATAATGCAATTTTAATTTAACGTGACTTAATATTTACCATATTTGACGGCTTGCAAGACGCATCCTAATATTTGAAAGAAATTTCTAAGAAAAAAAAGTAATTCTCATACAAGAACACATTCACCATATACCCGACCACTGAACACAAAAACATAAGCAAGGAGTCTGCAAGACACTATTGTATCACCACTCATTACAAATTTGCTGGAGCACTTACCACAAATTCACAACTATGTAAATAAAAACACCATAGGTAAATATGTACACACAGTGAAGCAGTCCATCTCTTCTTGTTTTAGTGGCGGGCGACGACACGTATTGCATGTATTGTTTACATTATGTAATCACTTGTCCGATTTTGTTTGTATGGCGATGACATACTAGTTGGTGGTTAGTTAGTGTGAGCAAACCTTTTATACTGTAAAAGTCCTCAATTTCTGAGGTTAGTCATTCGGAAATTCCAAAGTTTCGGAAATCTGGGAGGCTGAATAACTTAGGTTATTAAAATAGCTGAATCTGCCAATTGCCAATACCGAACATGTCAGTGCTGCAGTTTGTATTTATTTTATTTTGCAATCGTGCTTCACAGGCTTTATCAATGTGAATATAATTCACAAGTGGAGTTTTGACTCTTGCTTGAACGAGTAATCCATTTGGATGTTCTATTAACCCCTTCACTAAGGTGACGCTTAAGTGGGCGTCATGAAGCCCCAGTAGCAAATACGGTGACGCCTACATAGACGTCATATTTCTTTTCTGAGCTTTCTTCAGTTCAGTTGTCCCGTATAGTGTGTTGGACACCAACTACACACGCCGTATGCTGTCCTTGAAATCCTAGTGCTCCTCCCACCATCCTTGTCTCCACCAATCACTAAAGATAAGCTACATGCGTCCTGCCTTGTGTCTAAAATTACCCAATGGCATAGACTGTTCCCATCTCTCTCTCTCTCTCTCCATTCCCTCCCTCCCTCCCCATCTCCCTTCTTTCCCTCCCCCTCTCCCTCTCGAAAGATAAGTTACATGCATCCCGCCTTGTAACATTCGTGAAAACACACACACACACACACACACACACACACACACACACACACACACACACACACACACAGTTAGTGTTAGGAGAGTGGTTAGAGCGCTGGCCAAGCCAGAGGACCGGGTTCGATTGGCCGGGTGGAGATATTTGGGTGTGTCTCCTTTCACGTGTAGCCCCTGTTCACCTAGCAGTGAGTAGGTACGGGATGTAAATCGAGGAGTTGTGACCTTGTTGTCCCGATGTGTGGTGTGTGCCTGGTCTCAGGCCTATCCGAAGATCGGAAATAATGAGCTCTGAGCTCGTTCTGTAGGGTAACGTCTGGCTGTCTCGTCAGAGACTGCAGCAGATCAAACAGTGAATTACACACTCATACACACACACACACACACACGAACGAACTATAATGATGGGAGATTTAAATTGTAAAGAGGTGTGTTGGGAGGACTGGTCAATGGAAGGATCAGAGACAACATGGGGAAATACACTATTGACACTGGCAATGGAAAATGTGTTAACTCAGTGTGTCAAAGAAGGTACTAGGTTTGGAGGAGAGGGAGCATCGTCAAGACTGGACTTGGTCTTTAGTACAGAGCCAATGGTCATTGAGGAGATGAGGGTGGAGTGCCCTTTAGCAAAGAGTGATCATGCAGTTTTGGAGTTCAAGGTGATAGATGAAGAGAAATCTAGAAGAAATGAAGAATATAAAGTGGGAAGATGGAATTATGCCAAGACAGATTTTGGAAACCTAAAGAAATTCTTTCAAGAGACAAATTGGATGAAATTCAAGAGTGCTAAGGAGCAAATGAAAAGTGGAAGGAATTTATAAAAATATACAAAGAAGGTGAGAAAAATTTGTACCAATAAGACAACATAGAGAAGTTGGAAAGCAGGACTGGTTTAACGATAGATGTGAAAAGGCTAGAACAAGAAAAGAGGATGCATGGAAGAGGTGGAGAAGGAAAAGACGGATTAAGCAGTGGGAAAGTTACAAAAGAGCAAGAAATGAATATGTGTTGATTAGAAGAGAAGAAAGAAAGAAACAAGAAAAGGATATAATTGATAAATGTAAAGACCAACCAAGGCTTTTTACAGACATGTGAACAACAACATCAAAAATAGAGAAAGTATTGAAAGTTTAGAAGTAAATGGAGTATGCAGTGAAGATCCCAGGAAATGGCAGAGGCTATGAATGGATGCTTTCGGAAGGTATTCACAAAGGAGACTGCTTTTGACAAACCACTGGTAATGGAACAGAAAGGGATTATGAAGGAGTTTCAAGTAACTGTGGAGGAGATCAAGAATATGATGGGGAGTTTAGAAGTGAGAAAAGCTGTGGGACCTGATGGGGTATCAGGATGGATTTTAAGAGAATGCAGGGAGCAACTGGCAGAAAAAGTTTGTGAAGTAATTGATGCCTCATTAAGGGAAGGTGTAGTGCCCCAAGACTGGAAAAGAGCTAACATTGTCCCAATCTATAAATCAGGTAACAAGAGAGACCCATTGAACTATAGACCAGTGTCACTTACAAGTGTGGTAGCTAAGATGTGTGAGAGGGTGGTGAAGAATAGATGGACAGACTTCTTGGAGAAAAATGACATACTTTGTGAGTGTCAATTTGGTTTTAGAAAAGGGCGTTCATGCACGACAAACCTGATATGTTACTATTCGAGGGTGATAGATGTAATACAGGAAAGAGATGGTTGGGCTGATGGAATATATCTGGATTTAAAAAAGGCCTTTGATAAGGTACCACACCGGAGACTGATCTGGAAACTTGAAATGGTAGGAGGAGTGCATGGCAGTTTACTAAAATGGATGGAAGACTTTTGGTAGGAAGAGAAATGAGAACAATAATTAAGGACAGACCATCAGAATGGGGCTTGGTGGAGAGTGGAGTTCCACAGGGATCAGTGTTGGCACCAGTAATGTTCGCGGTCTACATAAATGACATGGTGGATGGGGTGTCCAGTTATGTGAGCCTATTTGCAGACGATGCAAAATTGTTAAGAAAAGTGAGATGTGACAAAGATTGCGAACTACTCCAGGAAGACTTGGACAGAATATGGAAATGGAGCTGTACATGGCAAATGGAGTTCAACACGACAAAATGCAAGAAAATAGAGTTTGGCAAGAGTGAAAGAAGAATCAGGAGTATGTACAAGATAGGAAATGAAGACATAAAACCAGTCATGAAGAAAAAGACCTTGGGGTGACAATTACCAATGACCTATCGCCAGAGAGACATATAAACAAAATAATTGGAGAAGTATTGAACTTATTGAGGAACATAAGAGTGGCGTTCAGATATTTAGATGAAGAAATGATGAAGAAAATAATTACTGCAATGATAAGACCGAGGCTTGAATATGCAACAATACAGTGGGCTCGAACTTAAAGAAACACATAAGGAAACTAGAGAAAGTACAGAGGGCTGCAACAAAAATGGTGCCTGACTTAAGAGATTTGACTTATGAAGACAGACTGAAAAGAATGCAACTTCCGACCCTGGAAAACAGAAGAGAAAGGGGAGACCTGATAGCAATATACAGAGTGATGATTGGCATGGAAAAAATGGATAGGGAAGATCTGTGTATGTGGAATGAAAGAATGTCGAGAGGGCATGGGAAAAAACTAAAAATGGCCACTTATAGGAGAGATGTGAAAAAATATAGCTTCCCTCATAGAAGGGTGGAAGCATGGAATAGTTTAGACGTGGAAGTGGTCAACGCAAGGAATATTCATGATTTTAAGAAAAAGCTGGACATTAATAGATATGGAGACGGGACAACACGAGCATAGCTCTTTTCCCGTATGTTACAATTAGGTAAATACAATTAGGTAAATACACACACACACAAATACAAAAACAACAAATTTTCTAATCTCTCTCTCTCTCTCTCTCTCCCTTCCCTCCCTCCCCCTCTTCCTCTCGAAAGATAAGCTACATGCATCCCGCTTGTGTCTAAAATATTAGCAAATGTCACACTCTCTCTCTCTCTCTCTCTCTTTTTCTCCGAAGAGAGAAGCGTCCACTTTCCTCTTTGAAGGCGATATAGTGACTAAAAAATAGCAGCATAATACACAAAGACGACAAGTATGACAAGCTTGCACGAGTTTCCCGCGCTCGCGCTCGGGAGCGCGGCACTACCACCCGTATATCATACAGGCGGGCTTTTTTAACATCCGGCACGAAGGGGTTAATAAAGGTATAAAGGCACCTAGCACATGTGTGCGTTCGTGTGTATGTATGTGTGTGTTGCTATGAGACAAGGGAGTGGCCCGTTTTCTCCACATGCCGAGTAGGCTCCAGGAAGGATTATGGTATCGGAAATACTTGTAGCAGCTAAGTACTGAGTTTACATCATATAAAAGGCTGAATTAAATAGTACTTATGCTAACATAACAATGTATTGACTCAACATACAAATCCAGGTCGCTATCGGTCAAGTGTCCAAGCTCACTTGAGGCTGGGTATTGCCTTACAATACATTTGTCTTGGAAGATGCACTAGTATTTTTCAGGGTATTTTTTAGGTAAAAAAAGTGCATCTTGTAAGCCGTAAAATACAGTAATCCTTTCGCTACCATCCCGTACACAAGTAGGTGATATGGAGGTCCTATGGTATATACCATCATGTACTATGATATGTGATGAAGCAAAGTTATCCATTTAGGACAGTATATTTCTGTTTATGTTGGCTCTAGGACATGGTGTTAGCTACTGGTATGTCTAAGCTCCACCCACAACTACACCCACAACACACACTAGCCAATTAGTGACCACTATGTGAGGCGCCCCGAGCCAGAGGGTACCAACCCTCAAAAATACGAAAATTGAGTTAAAGGCGGGATCATGTTGTCGAAGTGGAGTGATAATGCGTAAAAAGTCGCGACAAACTTCTCCGATCTGCGAGCAAGAAGGTACCAAGAGCAGGGAGGTGCGGCTGAGCCTCGCCGTCGCTCCCTTGCCAGGCCCATTACTCCCCCACCTCGGCAATCAGCTACACCATACACACATTCTCGATTTGCTCCGCACCAGTTTTGGTCTTGGCATCAAGAATGGCTTCCTCCAGTGATGAAGCTGCTGATCAACCTACTGCTGAAGGCTCTGATATAGCTAAGAAGAGGAAGGTTAGAGATGTATCAAAGTGGAAGAAGACTATAAGCAAGAAGAGGCGAGACAGTGGACAAGAATACACGAGCCGCTTTACGCATTGTCAGGATCATAAAAACCATGTTCCTGATAATGAACTTAACTGTCTAAAGCCAGTGTAAAGGATGATAGCCAATACCACCAAAAAAATCTAATCATATCTTAATAATAATGCATCTTATTCTACTTTGTAAAATCATAGAAAATAAATTTTAAAATACAATATCACAATCTTCTATACAGATACATCTCACACTATAATCTCTTCAGAAATGAAGAGAAAATAGGGAAATAAAACATTTTCGGGAATAAAAGTTGCGCTAGGGGGAAATATTGCTTTATTCGCTCATAAAAAAAAATCGTAAAAAATCGAGTTAAAAGCATATCGTCATAATTTTTTTACATAATGCTTGTTTTATTATACACTTTGAAAAAATAAACCTAAAACATAACCTTCCTGGGAAAAAATGTTCTGCTACGGGTGTAGGGGTATTTATAATAATCTCTGTAAAAGTTAGAACATAGAATATACTATTAAAAACCACATGGCATGACAGATCTTGCCGAGACCTTTCAAAATTATGTATAATATGATAATATTGTGACCGATCTTACGGTAGGGGGAAATATTGCTTTATTCGCTCATAAAAAATTTCGTAAAAAATCGAGTTAAAAGCATATCGTCATAATTTTTTTACATAATGTTTGTTTTATCATACACTTTGAAAAAATGAACCTAAAACATAACCTTCCTGGGAAAAATATTTCCGCTACGGGTGTAGGGGTATTTATAATAATCTCTGTAAAAGTTAAAACATAGAATATACTATTAAAAAACACATGGCATGACAGGTCTTGCCGAGACCTTTCCAATGATGTATAATATGATAATATTGTGACCGATCTTACGGTAGTATTAATTGTTCAACTTTAAACGCGTTTTTCTCGAAAGTAGGTTCGTGTGGGTTGGTACCCTCTGGCTCGGGGCGCCTCATGTATGGTGTGGCAACATTTCATATTTTGCCTTTGATCTCAAATGATTTAGTGTTGCTTTGACAGCATTACAGTGCTATATATCTCTTATTAGTATCACCTGGGCATTTTTGCCTATCATGAACGTCTGTGTGATGAAAATGGAAGAAAGCAGTATTTCTAGTTCTGGGTCAGAATAAATTATATGGCATCTGTTTTTACAAGTGCATGAGAGATGTTTCATTATTTAACTTTTCATTTACTTTTTTTTATAAGAAAGTGGTTGATAAACTGCATCAATGGATGAATGAAAGAACTGAACAGTACTTTAACAACAAAAGATCATCACCATTATCATCATCATCATGGTGAATATACTCGTAGCCTAACAACCAAAAGCCTATTCAGCTGCTGCTACTACTGCTGCTGTTACTACTACTACTATTACTTTTTTCATTTCTACTTGTGCTAGAAGCATACAACTACTTTTGATAATAGCACTACCATAATGAATGAGTAAACTCGTAACCTAACCATTAAAGGATTATTCTGCTGCTGCTGTTGCTATTACTGTCACATGCTTACATCACAATATAAAATATGAAGAATCAAGAAATGAAGAAAACATGGATATATATATATATATATATATATATATATATATATATATATATATATATATATATATATATGATAGTTTACAGTATGTAGTGTTATCGTACCTAGCTATAAAAGGGATTAGAAGGGGAGAAGGGTCACAACGGGAAACAGTTTTAATGACCCAGGCCAGCCCAGGCCAGGGTACCTGGTAAAACATCCTGTGACAAGACAACAACTAGATGTTTTTGTCATTCTTATATGTTGTTGGTAGCACATAGGGTTTCACGTGGCTTTTACTTGAGGGGCGTGTTGTCAAGACATGCCCGCCCCCTCCCCCGAGATTCCTGAAGGAAAACTGTAGAGGCATGGGTCGAAGAGAAACGAGAGGAAGCAGAAAGGGAGGACAACTGAGGGTCTGAGCGGGGCCACCCTCAGCTGTATAGCTGAGGAGGCATGAGCATTTTGTACTTCATATAACAAACAGTAAGTGGAGCTATAAGTTACAGTGCAGTCTTTGAGGTAAATTAGGATGAAGGAATCATGATAGGATGTTCAGGTATTATTCTAGTATATGTGGTTATGTGTATGTACTTGGATCAATATGATGCCATTATATACTTACATTCCTGTGTTACAAGTAAAGAATCGTGTGTGCATCTTTGTACGTATGATGCATGTGGTAATGCTTTGACGAGTAAGTTACATAACATAATTACTTGTGTGTATTCGTGTACGAAGTTAATTTAGTTCTTATGTATGGTTACCAAGAAGAAGTGGGTTTGTTCCATATGAGATTTGTTGAATGAAATTACATGCGCGGATATATCAAGATTTGTCATTACATTCAGTGGTGTGTTATGATGTCATTTTAAACGAAGTAAGGTAACCAAATGTGAATGGTAATATATTCAGTGGTGTGTTACGTTGGTTGCTTGTATTCATGTACTAAGTAAAAGTAATTTTTATATATGGACAACTGGGTTGAAAAGGAGAAGTTGTAATTATTGCATATGATATTCACTGATAAATGAAACAGTGTTTGGATGTTGTAATAATGTTATGAGGATATAGTGAAAGACATTGAGGTAGAATTCATTCTGATGTAAGAATATAAAGAGGAAGAGAGAAAGTTAGAATTATTGCACCTTAGAATTATGTTCAGTAATGAGTTACATTGTTGCACTCGTATATGAGGTTGGAGTAATCTTTATGTGTGGTTGTAAGAAGAATTGTAATGATTTGCAGTGGAAAAAGCGACAGAAGGAATTGTGATTGTCATTTGCTGTTGGTACTATATCAAACATCTTATGTATAGATATTTTTGTTAATTAGAAAAAAATAAATTAGCAATATAAATAAAAAATAAAATAAAATAAACTAATAAAAAACATTGCTTATTTACAACAAGTAGCCAGAAAATTTATGCAACGTTGTGCAACACCTTGGATATGACACTACTAGTACTACTACTACTACTACTACTTCTGCCTCTACTAAAAGCATACTACTACTTATAATAGCACTTTCATAATATTTTCTTATCTTCTTTTCTATTTCAATTTTTCATGTATTTGATTGCCTATATCATCATTATTTTTTATCATTATTGTTGTTTTGCATATGCCTAATGTATACAGTGAATGTGGAAAGGGTTTTTAAACAAATACAAAAGAAAATTACAATGGGAAAAAGGTTTGTGAGTGATAGTGTGTTACCGGACATCATGTGGGCAACCGGTTGGTGACCTGAGGCAGTATCGTGGCTGGCAGTGACATGCAGTTGGGCAGTAGTGAAGGGGGTTTTGGAGATATGATTAACTGACGCGATTTATTCAATTTAATACGGATTACCTTGACTTGATGATGTCATGCGCACTGACAAGAAATCAGTATTCTCAAGAGTGAACGCTGCCTTCTAGCAGCTCAGGAAGGCAATGATTGTTGCAAAGATGAACCAAGACTCATGCCTTTGTCATTAACTTTGAATAAATTTTTCCTAAACATCTATTATTATTAGTTTTCTTGTGAATTAACTGGCTTTAGAAACATAAAAAAATATATGTTATTGTTCAAATAGCCTACTTTACAAAAAATTGTGATTGAGACCAAACCCCGGGGTGGAATTCACAAAATTTGTTGGTAGTGCATCAATAATACCAAAGCCTTAGTGAACGAACAGGTCTGAGGAACATCATCATCGCTGCATCTCCATTTCCCAAGTTTTCTATTAGAATTCTACTTGCTTGATAAGTACCCATTTATGTAGATAGCTGGTGGACTGTCCTCTTCCCAGCCTGCACAGTTGAAAGAGGTTGCATTTCTCTCCTGTGTTAAGGCCACTATAAGGCCATTTGAGCTTTTACTTAGAAGCACTTTTTCCTGCCTCACCAACTCTAGTAATAAATCACGCTCTGCAGCAGTAATAGAGCTGGTTCTCTCAATAAAATTTTCCATGTTCCCTGTTTTGGAACAGTGAGGCAGTGTGGTCTGGCTCAATCAGCTGTGATGATAAACAAACACTGTTACCAACCACCACCAAATTACACTCATGGCTTATTTCAATAAATGCATTAATAATAAATGTATGAATATGGGATAATATTCCTGGCTTATAAACTCATATGACAAATTATGTTGAATAAATAATTTTCTTATTTCCCCTTTTTTTTATGTAGGAGAAAGGGCCAGCAAAAAAAAAAAGGCCCACTTGGGTACTGGTACTCTAGAAGAAAGAAAAGTGTTAGCCAAAATTAGGGAGTAAATGTTTTGATACCTCCTTCTTAAAAGAAGATAAGTCGTAGAAAGGCAGAAATACAGAAGTAAGTACTATTTAACTCTTGCATTAGAGAGTTGGACAGAATAGGGATGAGAGGAAGAAGAAAGCCTTGTGCAGCGAGGCTGCAGGAGGAGGGGAGGCATGCAGTTAGCAAGATCAGTACAACAGTCAGCATGAAAATAGCAATAAAAGATAGAAAGAGATACAACATTTCGGCGGAGGGAAAGAGGCTGAAGACAGTCAGAGGAGGGGAGTTGATGAGATGAAAAGCTTTTGATTCCACCCAATCTAATAAAACTGTGTGAGTGGAACCCCCCCCCCCTAAACATGCAAAGAGTACTCCAATCAGGGGCAGATAAGACCCTTGTACAAAGTAAGTAGTTGGAGGGGTAAGAAAAACTGGTGGAGATGCTTCTGAACACCTAACTTCATAAAAGCTGTTTTAGTAAGAGAAGTTTCCAGTTAAGATTATGAGTAAGGGACAGGCCAAGAATATTCAGTGTGGAAGAGGGAGACAGTTGAGTATCATTGAAGAAGAGGGGATAGTTGTCTGAAAGGTTGTGTCAAGTTGATAGATGGAGGAACTGAGTTTTTGAGGCATTGAAAACTACTAGATTTTCTCTGCCCCAATCGGATATCTTAGAAAGATCAGAAGTCAGATGTTCTGTTACCATCTACCACAGCAGCAACAGAATGGTCAGATAGGAAACTTTAGATATAGTTGCAGAGAGAAAGAGAGAAACCGTAGAGAGGCAGTTTAGAAATCAGAGCTTTATGGCAGACTCTATCAACAGCTTTTGATATGTCTAACGTGAAAACAAAAGTTTCACCAAAATCTCTAAAAGAGGATGACCAAGACTCCGTAAGGAAAGCCAGAAGATCACCAGCAGAGCAACTTTGATGAAAGCCATACTGGTGATCAAATAGAAAATTGCAAAGTGACATGTTTAAGAATCTTCCTATTGAGGATAGATTCAAACACTTTAGAAAGGCAAAAGATTAAAGCTATAGGACAGTAGTTTGAAGGATTAGAAGTCACTCTTTTTTAGGAACAGGCTGAATGTAGGCATACTTCCAACAAGAAGGAAAGGTAGAAGTTGATAGACAAATTTAAAAGAGTTTGGCTAGGCAAGGTGCAAGCATGGAAGCACAGTTTTTGAAAACAATAGGAGGTATCCCATCAGGTCCATAAGCCTTCCGAGAGTTTAGGCTAGCGAGGGCATGGAAAACATCATTACAAAGAATTTTAACTAAGACATGAAAAAGTCAGAGGGAGGAGGAGAGGCAGGGACAAGCCCAGAATCATCCAAGGTGGAGTTATTAGCAAAGGTTCAGCTTTAGACAAAAGAGATGGCAGTGGTGCCATCAGGATGAAATAAAGGAGGGCAAAAGATTAAAGCTATAGGACAGTAGTTTGAAGGATTAGAAGTCACTCTTTTTTAGGAACAGGCTGAATGTAGGCATACTTCCAACAAGAAGGAAAGGTAGAAGTTGATAGACAAATTTAAAAGAGTTTGGCTAGGCAAGGTGCAAGCATGGAAGCACAGTTTTTGAAAACAATAGGAGGTATCCCATCAGGTCCATAAGCCTTCCGAGAGTTTAGGCTAGCGAGGGCATGGAAAACATCATTACAAAGAATTTTAACTAAGACATGAAAAAGTCAGAGGGAGGAGGAGAGGCAGGGACAAGCCCAGAATCATCCAAGGTGGAGTTATTAGCAAAGGTTTGAGAGAAAGGTTCAGCTTTAGACAAAAGAGATGGCAGTGGTGCCATCAGGATGAAATAAAGGAGGGCAAGATGAAGGAAGAGGTGAAGTTATTGGACATGTTTTTTGGCTTGATGTCATAAGTCTCGAAGGGAGTTTGAGTTTGAAAGATTTTGACATTTTCTACTTATGCAGGAGTGTTTGGCAAGTTGAAGAACAGACTTAGCATGATTCTGGGTAGAAATATAAAGTGCATGAGACTCAGGAGATGGAAGGCTCACAAGAACAGGCTGTGTTAAACCAAGGTATAGAAGGTTTAGGTTGAGAAAAAGAATGAGGAATGTACACCTCCATGCCAGACACTATCACCTCTTTTAAGCGTTCAGCACACATAAATGGGTCTCTGACACAGAAACAGTAATCAGGCCACACTTGAATTCATGAAATATGCAGATAGCCCTATTGAAGACATTATGGAAGAGGTGCAGGAAGTTAAGTTGGAAGCAGAACAATGCTAATCTGTGTAGTTGGCCAAACCAGCCTTGTCTACTAGCAGGAAATTTTGCACTATTCTGAACTGTTAAAGAAGAGCTTCATGAGCTTCATCAAAGATTCTGAGCAGTGTATAGAGTTCAAAGGTAATACGGAAAGAATATTCATGTCACTCGATAGAGCAGAATAAAAGATCATCACTGCTTAAGCCATTGACTGCTTGCCAGCCTTCCTTGAAGAATGGTGACTCTAAATAATGGGACTGTGATGCTGCAGTCCAGCCATAGCTGCTAAAGAATACGTGAGAGGTAGTTGTAGTTATCAGCCAGTCTTCATTGCTCAACCCTGGATACAATCGCCAGCCATGCTCGTCAAGATGATAAACAGAGAATGTGTAAGCACTCTAATCAATTGTTAATTAATCTTATGCAACAAAAATGTAATTTACTATATCATCTGGGTAAAGGCAAGATTCTGAACAGTTCTGTTGTATTATATAATATTTTTTCTTAACCTCTACACCAATAACTTCATAAGGATTTTTCATCACATCTATTGAACTTATGTATCAAAATTCTAGATACAGCTTACCCACATACAATGTGTTAATCATATACATTAAATTGCTCTAACATTCTACATTGATGCCACTATTACACAACATTGTTGCCAATTTCTTTGTTCCCTTTTAATGTCCAAACAGGCAATGTAAAAAAAAAGTTCAATTTAATCTGTTGCAAGTATCAATTTTATCTACTCTTGATCAGCTAAACATTGAGAGATTTTAATTTGGTGAGGACGACAATACCCACAGCCTTCATGTCTAAGGGTCTAGGACAACTGGCCATGACCACCTGGCTACGGAAACTGTGAATACATAATTCATGTACTCAAGGCTGATCATTTCTGTATTCAAGGCAGCTCATTTCTGTACTCATGGCAGCTCCTCATACCCTCATCAGTGAATAATTGATTCTTGAACTAATTTTTCAATTTTAAATTCAGCATTAAGTAACAAAAAGTAAAACTATGAAATAAGAAACAAAATAAAGGAGTTTAGATTATAAAACTTGAAAGAATCTTCAAAGATTTATTAAATTACTGAAGAAGGAACCAATTGTGAGCTGTATGTACTTTGAAGGCTGTAGTATATATAAGTGAGGCCTCTGAAAGATGTCAGTCAGGTAGAAGTATCAGCAAGGTCACATTCCCCTGCTCATCTGCCATGTTTGTATTATATAAACTTTTATGGAGAAAACATGTCTTGATTTTTACCTCAACAGTGATGTGCAACAGTCATAATGTTTTTGGAAATACACTAATTTATATTGAAAAGGAGAGAGAAAGATAGAGACAGAGTGTAAGGAGATGGAGCGAGGTTGGAGAAAGAAAGCAAGACCATGATTTATGAAGAGCTGGAAATAGCGGGGAAATCCTGGTGAAGCCCACAGCCACACCTAAAAGGCCAATTTAGGTTGACCCGTACATAGTCAGTCCTCATTCAGCCTTCTGGCTGCCATATTAAACTCTTTATTAAAAAAAAAAAAAAAAAAAAAATCTGGTAAAATTGCTTTATGACGTATTTTATTGGAATAAATAATTAAAGATATGTATGCAAAAATCTATGAACAGTGCTAATAAAAGTAGTATTGGTAGTTATTAGTATTTGTAAAAAATATTTCAATGTCTTTATTGATTATAAAACAATTTGCATTGGTAAAACTGATAAAAAAGATGATCAAAATTTCCTTATGAAGTACTTTATTTAAATAGAATAATAAAAGATACATAGGCAAAAATCTATGAACACTCCTAATAAAATTATTATTGGTAAAAATAATTTTGCACTTTCTTCACTCATTAAGAAGTAATACCCAAAGCAAAAATCTATGAAAAGTTTTGGGCAATTCCCCAAAGACATCAACAACATTTCGTCTCTGATATGTACTGACAAATGTTTTAATTCTTTCATTTGCTTCCCTATATTTCTTCAACTTGACAGGTGACTCTTGCGCTGCAATCACCTGCTCTTAAAATATCTCTTCCACATAAGGAGCTGCCTTGAGTACAGAAATGAGCTACCTTGAATACAAAAATTATCTGCCTTGAGTACATCAATTATGAATTTGCAGTTTCCTCCCAGTCTATATGGTGGCCAGTTGAGCTGTGTCCAGTTGTCCCATTCCCCATGTCTAATATATAAATATAAAATTTTGCTTATGATGGAAAACTGACTTGCCACATTCATATTGCAAAAGTTATCTAACTGATTCAAACACTTAAATTCTGCAATAGCAACAGGGGATGGAACTATCTGAAATGGAACATAATAAATTAGCCAAACATCTACATTCTATAGCTGGACTTACCAGAAATCATGACTGTACTTCTTAACAATTGATGTGGCTAAAAATATTTGAATGGCAAGATCAGCAATCTTTAGTCGATGCTTCCAAACTTTTGCTTTGTCTTGCTTAGTCACCAACCGCTGAACAAGATTAACTCCTTCGTGTACATCCAGTGCCTTCACCTGTTAAATGATGCACATATTGAAAACGTGGATTCCTTACATTACTTCTGCCCCATCACTAATTGCAGAATAAAACCCATCAGAATAATATAATAAAAAAAAAATAAAAAAAAAATATATATATATATATATAAAATAAATAAATAAATAAAAATCATTCTTTTACACCTCAATGGTTACTGAAACATAAGATGACACTATCAGTGCAGAACTTTAAATCAATCAGTCAAATACATCAGTTATCAAAATCACCTACTACACTCAAAATTCCTCATATAACTTTCAAAAACATCCACATATCTGTATACATACATACTACGATAACACTTAAAAAGAGAAAAGAAAAAAAGACCATTATGAGCTTGCCTCAATCCTAAAAAGAGTAAATAGATATACAAACGTTTCACAACCATCCATTATACAAAAAAAAAAAAAAAAAAAGTTACTCTAAAATATTTTGTTGGCACCAAGAGAATTTTCAGACTCAATCCAAGATACAGGATACTTTGAGCCAACAAAAATAAAGACATTAACTGAGATGAAGTTAATAAAAGGTGCTATACTATAGTTGTACACTCTATGGCTACAAGAACACAACATACTAAACTCATTCTTCAAGAGGCTTCAATATTCTTTTCATCTTACAAAGTGATTCTTTACTTACTTCTTCTAAAAAGGCTTTGCGCTGAAATTTGTACAGTAATACAAAGTAGAGATCAACGAAGTGGTTATGATCTTCATCTGTGTATAGTGGGACACCCATGCCTTCTGATCTCAATCGTATGCATCTGAAAAAACACAGAAACCAATAAGTTTGCATGTAACTTGTAACTGGCAAGTGATGAGGTACCTGTTAACAAGACAGAAAATTTTACAGCAATAAATAGCAACACTATATGAAAACAAAAAAATAAAAAATACACCATATAAGTTGTTTAAACAGCTTGCTCAAATCAATGTTATGATGAATTAAGTTAAAAATGTAATCCATAATCAAGAAAGGGTAACAGCGGAAAAAAAAAAAAAAAAAAAAAAAAAAAATATATATATATATATATATATATATATATATATATATATATATATATATATATATAAATACACTTACATACCTTATGCACACTTTGAGAACTCTGAAGGCAAGTTCCTCACATCTTGATTCAACCATTGTGTCCACACGCACTCGCACAACCTCCCAACTTTCATTGGAGATGTATTTTATAGCTGAAAATTTGATGCATAGTAATGTGTATTCTTTTAATTGTTATCTATAACCACAAAAACACAAAATCCTTTAATGAAAACTAATTACTATTAACATAATGCATGACATGACTATATACCTAGTAAGGACAAATACAGATGGTTCTTGTATAAATTCTAACATACCTTCTTCATCTTGAACTTCAGAATCCGAAAATATTGTCTTTGTTGTTTGACCCCAGGGGTCGGACACAAGGGGAAGAAGAGTGCGACACAGAGGCTGAAGCACAGCCACTCTGGAACACCTTTGCAATGTCACACCAAGCCGTGTTTTCACAATTTGGGCAAGACCAGGCCATTCTCCTTGAAGAATTAAACGTAAACTCCATCTGAAAAGATTTACAGCTTGCAACTTCATGCCAGAAAAATAATACAGTAACTGTATTTTCAAAAATCAATGCTAGAAGAGTATGATGTAATAAGGTTAATAAAAATAGGAGCCAATAACACAGGCAATAACATCATTTAGAAAACTACCATTTTCTGTATAAAAGCAAAAACTAATTACATACCTATAAAGAAATGTTGCAAGGGGCTGCAACTGGCCAACATCTCCTTCAACAGTTCCTGCTAGGTGCTCCCAGCCTGACAGAACAGCACTAACTCTGTTCTCATAGCTCAAACCTGGCCGACTGAGTTGGTTTTCGATCTCCTGCTGACATGGGGAAGAGTGTCATACCAATGAATTCCTTACTAGTGAACACACTGATGTAACTTTAACATCTTTTATGTATGTTAATATATTACATAGATATTATCAAACTTATTTCATAAAATTACAACATTAGACAATGATCCCATATCAACTTATCTATACAACAAACTTATTCCACATATTTACTAAGATTAAGCAGAGATCCTATATCAACTTATCTATAAAAGATAAATGGATAATTTTTCAATATTTTAAGATCATGTGGGGAAACTTTAGTCAATCTGGTCAATCATAACCTTAGACAAAAGTGTATTGCAAACATTTCAAAAGTAACACACGAGTAACATTATTCATGATGATATAACTAATAAGCACTTAATTGAAATTGAACAAACATTTTCACGTTATTGGAATCAATTTTGAATTGAATGTGACCGAAATGTCATCAAATATTGGTTAAATTATTACTTTAATTTTAATGAGACATTTTAATACTTTCTTGAAGAAAAATTAATTGTGGAACTACTGTCAAGGTGATAATAGCTGCCAGTAGAGCCAAAAATAAATGCTACAGAGAAAACCACAAGTAAGATATGGTAGGCTGAGCAATGATCACACTAATAGGCCTAACAACATTGTCTCGTGCAGGAATGTTTCCCTATAGACAATTTTATATTTTGGATTTGGTAAACAAAAAAGGATTGTATAATGACAGTGAGTTTTAACATTACCATACCATAAATGGGATGGCTGCTCACTACAGCTCCTAATTTAGGTCCCTGTCTTTTACAAGTGGCTGCACTAGTAATGACACAGGTTGGCATTTGACAGAAGTGCAAGCAGGTGAGAACTTCAAGTAAATCTTTTTTCATTGTATATTACATTAAATACCCATATGATTAATATATCTAATGAGTACATCAAACAGCTTAAGGAAAACAACCAACATGAAGTATGTTACTGCTTTTGTGTGTGTGTGTGTATTTATTTATATATATATATATATATATATATATATATATATATATATATATATATATATATATATATATATATATACAATACATAGCAAATAGAAACTCCAAATCATAGGCAACACCAAATTTCATCTAGTGAATAAAGCTATAATGCAAATTTTACATATTTGCCAAAACTCTTTTGCAATTAATATTTCAATAGACAGTAATGATGAGGTTGGGATTAGAACGATTAAACTAAACATTTTCCTGTAAATTGATATGAATGAACAAAAGTAAAGGGAATGAAATGGAAAAATGTCGACTAGCGACTGCAATTATATATAAGATATAGAAACTACAAGAGAGAGAGAGAGAGAGAGAGAGAGAGAGAGAGAGAGAGAGAGAGAGAGAGAGAGAGAGATATATATATATATATATATATATATATATATATATATATATATATATATATATATATATATATATCCAGTTTCCTTATTCTATTGGGGCTAACATGTCCTAATAGAATAGGGTTACCATATGCCAAAACCACTCCTCCTGATGAAGGACTATGGGAACCATTACCCTAAGTGAATGCCCTTCCTAAGCTCAGACTGTAGTTAAGATTCAAAACCATGTGCTTGAGGACCCTGCAGCTTCCAAAACATGGCTGGTCCCATTGTACCACTGCAGCCACCATATATATATATATATATATATATATATATATATATATATATATATATATATATATATATATATATATATATATATATATATATATATATATATATATATATATATATATATATATATATATATATATATATATATATATATATATATATATATATATATATATATATATATATATATATATATATATATATATATATATATATATATATATATATATATATATATATATATATATATATATATATATATATATATATATATATATATATATATATATATATCACACATAAACAAATGCAACAGAAAACTAAAGTAACTTTGTTCCGCTGAAGCAAATAGACAAGATTATGGGAACTAACTTAAATAACATTATGCAATCATTGAATGCCTGTTATAACACTATCAGATGTCAAATTATGAGCTATGATGACAGCAAAATAGTCTGAGGCACGAACAGTGAATTCATTAAACACTAAATGTGCTATGAAGAGCAATGACTAGGTTCACAATTCCATACAAAAAAATTACATTATAACCTAAACTAATACTGCCATGAACTGAAAGACATACAACACCAAACCAGGTATTCAGAATAGATGAGAGAGGGT
Source organism: Portunus trituberculatus (assembly GCF_017591435.1). Lineage (NCBI taxonomy): Eukaryota > Metazoa > Arthropoda > Malacostraca > Decapoda > Portunidae > Portunus > Portunus trituberculatus. The sequence continues at coordinate 2,425,414 of NC_059303.1, forward strand.
AGGCAGGAGGGTGTCTGTCTATTCAGGTGTAAATATTTAAAAAATAAAATTTAATAAACATATAAAATAAACATCTAAGTCATGACATATTCCAAGAGTAAAACAAAACTTGTGTACTTATTGGTAATTCTAATGAGACGGAAAATATAATTTCAATAAAAGCATAACTTCAGTCATAAATGTGTTAGTGTTTGTGGCTGTGTCCCTAAGATGGGAGTAATGAGGACGTCCATAAAAGCACAGGGCACTGATGACAGCTTTATACAAATGCACATTCCATAACACCACTCACTTGGCCCTAAATATTACACACAAATGTCTACAACTCGCTAAGAAGAGTGGACGAAATTTACATATGTACACACTTAGAATCTCACCCATATATCACCATTTTCCGCACTCAGGCTTACCGTGTACACGGTTGGCACTAACCCTAGCCATCAACACCAGGGCAACACTCATGCATGCCTTTTGACCCAAATATTAAATACCACTGAAATTCCAGCGTCTACGTGACCGCCGTCAGTCATTTTTCACTCCACTAATATTTATTTTTTCTCTATACACACCTTTAATTTGGCACTTGGTGCATCATTACCTCACGGGAATGGTAACTCGGGGTATGCAGTGTATAAAACAGCTACATGTGTTAAATTAAACCCCCAACATACCTCGAGAGCACAGTATTTTACCAAAAACAGGGACATTTTCTGGCTGTCAACAACGTTTATAGACCTCATTTCTCGCTTATCTACGCTAAGAAAGCGGCCCATAATATTTTTCTAATATTCCTCGGATCCTCAACTTACTTGGTGAATGGTAGAAAATTGCTTGCTAGTCTCATGTGTAGCAGAATCATCATTTTTACTATCACTTTGACCTGACTCCTCCTCCGAGGCAGCCATCTTCTCCCCTACAGCCCCGCGCCGCCCATTGGCTGACGCTCGCCTAGCCACGCACATCCATCTCCTCCTGAAAAGTAATCCCTCCCTTAGAAATCCCCCATACACACTCCCAAGCTACATGTCTTATCCAAATTTGGGTGAAGAAATATAATCTACGGGTTATTTAATTCATCAATGTCCAGTTTACAGCGTTTTTTTGTTTTTCTTATGAAATCAGGAATATATTGTAATCTCTCATATAAATCCCCTCCAAGACTGTGTAACTACATAATTAATATAAATTTAAACAAAAAACGATAATGTTTAAGCTATCTAATTCATGGAAGTCCAGCTAATTGAGTTTTATTTATGAGAAAATACGTAATCTACCTAGGCAGCATAAATTCTACGAAAAAGAGATCTTTATTTGCTCTAGTAAGTTGAAAAATAAGATTTTTAGCTCACCTAGTGAAGTAAAATTTATTGCAATGTTGTTAAAGAGATTTGAAAAAAAATCAGTTTTGATACCTCGTGCATCAGAGACGTAAATAAGGAAGATTAATACGAATAAACTAAACAAACATGCAAATCTAACCCAATACAATCCAATAGATAAGGAAGAATGAATAGATAATAAATCTCAGCAGTGGTATATAATTCCCCACACACATCGCTTCAAGTAAGAACGAACAATTAACAAAAAAGAAACATTTCATATGCAGATTCTGTCATAAAGATAGCGAGGAGAGTGGCATAGTAAGGAAATAGTAAGAAATAGTAAGCGCGTGGAGGGAGGAGTGTCAACATTATAGGAACGCGAGGGTGTTGTTGTTGTGTTGTGGTGTTGCAGACGACACGGTGTTGCGGCGGTCAGCTGGTACTCCGCGGTCTCACGTAATGGTATGCACTTAACTACCCACTCTATTAGCACCTCATAGTTATCCTCATAGTGATAGAATAACCATGTTTTGGGTTGTTTACATTGAATGTTATGCACGTGGTGTCTGTCATGTGCTTATTTTTCCCTTTAAATGTCGTCGGTGTTATTAATGCCAACAGTTAGAACATCAGAACCTCACAGCGTAACGTCAAATATGCTTAAAGTCAGATAATAGCTTTGTTTTTAGCTACTCTCTACTTTGTGTTGTTTACATGGTGTTTAGTTTTTACCTTTAAATATTGTCGGTAATTAGATTAGGAATAACTGATCTGATAGTGATTAACAGCTTCTCAGGTATGTGTAAGATGAATAGTAATGGTTTATTTTTTATCAATTTGCAGTTTCATCCAATCATAGAATCTGATGTGGCTCGTGTTTTTTTATTTTTTTTTCTGGTGAGAAATATAGTTAAATGATTGATGGTATATACTATTTCCGTCACAAGTAAATATTTTCGAGCCATGACAGTTTTCAACTCCAACTTGTGCCTACATCTCATTCCCAACGATCATGCGGGACGTCGTTTACTCACCTGGTTGGCTACGCTGTTCAAGACTAGGGAGATTCATTTTAGGTAGATAAGGGAAGCCCACAACTTGCTGGCACGCCAGCTCATTTTCTATGTACCTCATGAGTTATAATTTCTGGAGAAAGGGCTGAGTTGTGTACCATATGCACAGAAGATAAACAGCTAGGAATAGTGGTTAGGATTAATCAACATACTCAAAGAGTGTTTGGCTTAACTGAATATGAAGGTACTATTTGAAGGAACTAATTGAGTCACAACTAACGGTGTCATCAGACAAGGAGTTCCAGAGGTCAATACATCTGATACTGAAGAATCTGCATTTACACTCCAGTGAAATATGGGGCTTGTATATCTTGAATCTGTGACCCCTGGTGTGTGTTGTTGTAGAGAGGGTAAAGAGATCTTGAGGTGAAATGGAGGATTGATTTTGGATTATTTTCCAACATTGAATAAGGTCTGCCCTGATTAGTCTACCTCGGACAGAATAGAGGTTCAGAGCTTATAGATGGTCTGCATAGGTAAGATCAGTCATTCCTGCGATTTGTTTAATCCACCTCTGCTGTGTCGATTTCAGAAACTTTAGGTCACCCAGGTATCCTGTGTTCCATACAGTAGAGCTAAACTCTAGTAAAGGTCTGATGTGAGGTTTGAACACGGTGATAATAAATTCCTTGTCGCGACAGAGTGTTGATTTCAGCAAGTTATTTGCCAGACCTGCAGCTTTCTTTACAGTCTTTGAGATGTGACAGTGGAATTTCAGGGTAGAGTCAACTGTAATACCCAGATCTTTGTGGGTAGATACAATAGAGAGGGCAATGGTGTCCATAGTATAAAGGTGTAGTGGGCCAGTGTTGATGTGGTCTGTTGATCCTCTTTGGCAACGCAGCACAGCACACTTATCGAGGTTGAAGTGCAGACCCCATGAGTCAGCGACTCTGCATACTGTGTTAGTGTCCCTCTGACAGATTTGCATTGCAAAAGACGTTGTAAATCAACAAAATCACGTAAAAATCTCTGAAAATACTTTGATGGTGGAAGTGGTGGTGGTAAGCGTTGCTTTGTTTATGTTGAGCAGAGTTGCCAACCCTACATTTCTTGTTGTGTCTACAATCCCCGATCCAAGTGTTACCAACCAAACTCAATGTAAATAAAAACTAGCAGGGGGCTGTGCCCTCCCCCAGCAACCCAACTCCCAAGGATTACTAAGTAAATCCAATGGAATAACATTCTAGGTCGGGGGCACTGCACCCCCAGACCCCTCCCCCTTCATTGATACTAACCAAACAAAACATTATGACTTATGCTTGTCAGAAAATCGTTGGTTGGGTGAAATTAGAAATTGTCCAGCTCATCCTCCCCTCTCCTGGCTTAAGGTGGTAATTCGATGACTCGATATCAATATCGGTTTTTTGGCTCTCCCATTGCTATTTTTTCACCGAATTCAATAATATTTATACACAAGGTGTACGTTTATGGTGTACGTCTTCAGTGTTAATTTGGTACACAAATGTGGCGTAGTTTTTTTGCAATAAATATTTTTTTGGCGATAAGAAAATAATTCAAAATACCATTATAAAATCAAAACTAATAACAGTGTGGCAATTTCCTCTTAACCACATATAATATACATAACAACAAATAAATGTTAGCATCGGCATACACATAACCTATGTTATAACAATTTCATTACACGCCAAATTGTTACCTTTTTTTCATCAAAAATTTGAGTTTATAAGCCTGTTGTAAATTTATTTGAGTGAGTTCATGCATTATCATGCTAGCATTTGTTAAGATGAGGTTGTTGATCATTTTGCTGCAAAAATTTTTGAAATTGACCAATTACTGAAAAAGTTATTCAACAGTATATGCTGAAAAACTGAAAGTCGAGAAAACGCATTTTCTGTGAACATCTTCAAAACCCCCACATAACTCGCTTCCTCACTCGGGGCAACGGTTTCCTAGCAGGTGGGCTTTAAGATAGGAGGTACCCTAAAAAGTATCCCCTTTAGCCCATAAATTCCCATGAAAAGCCCACATGGTATAAAAAAAAAAAAAAAAAAATAACTCACTCCAATATGTACCAAACTCAGATATGTACTTACATAATCCCTTGACAACTGCTTGGAGGCTGGTAGTGGCTGTTTAGATAGTTTCAGGCCATGTTACATCATGGCCTTACACGTGGCATTGTCACAATTTGGGAACCCAACACGTGTAAAATACGATCAACAGGTAGGCTGCACGCACGCCACTCCGTAAGGCTGTATCGATTGGTACTGAGGGAGTAGCGTCTTCCTCACCCTCACTGCCTGATACTAAACTATCGTACATCACGCAAAAATAAATAAAACAGCTCAAAAAAAATAATAAATACAAGCAAAACAAAGACTAGAAGAAAAAGGGGCGTATGCACGCTTGGGTATTGAAAGGGCTGGCCCTTTAAACCCGCCATTACCAGGTAAGCAGTGCGTTATGTGCCTGGCAACTTCGGCCATGGCTTCCCTCTCCAGAGACGAACCCAAGTACCAAGTTTCCAATTTTTCAATTTTTTTGACCAAATTAACGAATTTCCACCTTAAAGGTTATTATGTCAGGTTTAACTAGTTAATAACCCTTAGGGATGATTTGAGGAGTGCAGCCTCCAGCGAGAAGGTTTGGTTAATAATCCTGGCAGGGGTGATCCAGTGTACCCCTGGCTAGAAGGTTATAAGGTTGGATTTACTTATTATGCCTTGGGGAGGGGGTGATAGCAGATACAGCTGGAAATGCTGCATTGGCAACATTGCTCAACATTAACAAAGCAACGCTTGCCACCACCACTTCCACCATCAAAGTATTTTCAGAATTTTTAATGTTATTTTGTTGATTTCCGACTTCTTTCACAATATACATTAGCTACTCAAATTAATGCTCCCCTAACCAAAACCTCAGTTTCCCACAGGTCCCACAAGATCGTTTGGAATGAGATGTAGGTATAAGATGTAGTTGAAAAACTGTCATAACATGAAAGATATTAATATGCAACTGAAATTTGATATACCATCAATCAATTCACTACATTTCTCACCAGAAAAACATGAACCACATCACAGATTCCATGGTTGGGTGAAACTGTAAATTGACCATTTTTGTTCTATAGGAGTGAGTATGACTCCGAGTTTACAAATTTACCTTTTCTGTGTACTGTAATTGTAATGTTCTTGTAATCTGTAATTATAGCTGTTTGAAATGTATTTATGAATGAACCAATGGTGAAATATAGCTGAAATCAAGGATTTTATAAAAGAAAACAACAATCGTTGTAAATCTCTGATCATGGTATATTAATTTCAGAACTTTATGTAGCAGTCATTGAAGCTAATGTACTTCTTTCATACAGCAATAAGAGAATGGTAATGGTTGACCTCTACAATGTCAGGTAAGCTTTTTTTTTGTACTTCATGTTTGTTTTCCATTCCCTTTATTTCATGTAGATCAGTTATGAAAGAAAGGTGTAAGTACATATACATTATTATTTTTTCTGTTAACCTCTTTATTTTTCCTCACCATTGCTGAAAATAATTTTGTTTTCCTCTTATAATGTGTACTTTGGTGTTTATTGAAAACTATAATATTTAATCTCTACAGTATAAAAATAATGAAGTGATGTTAAAATTGTTCTTCTGTTCTATCAGCAATGGCCGGCAAGCGTTTTGTGGAGGCTTACAAAAGCTTCTTCAATCCCAAACCAGTAAGCCCACCATTTCTTCATGTGTGTCAAGTTGGGGACCCAGTATTACGAACAGCAACCAAGCCTGTGGTGTTGGAATGTCTTGACAGCCCTGAAATAAAGCAGGTTTGGTGTGACAGATATTCCTTTAGGTATAGTTAAAAAATGTTTTGCAGCAATAAATGCTCACTTTGTAGGAGATATAAACTTTGTCTGGTTCTTCATTACTGTTCCTGATTATGTTTTGATTATAAGAAACTCATGATATTTTCCTGTTATAGTTTACAATTTACATATGTAGTTTGTAATCTGTTTCTGTATTTCCATCTACCTATGACTTGAGTTAATTTAAGAGGGAGGTTTCAAGACATTTATCTCATTCTTTTAGCTAACTCTTTTGATTCTGTTTAGGGACTGGCATCTCAGTGGGCCTATTTGGTTAATAATTTTTGCTGCACTTTGCCAGATTTTCCCTCTTACATGGAAAAAATAAAATCTTTTATATTGGTTTGATATACATTTGCCTTATTTTTTTACATGTCAATTAATTTGATGCACATGAAACTTAACTTAAGAATGATGAAAGTGTATTGTAATTTCAGGTGATCTTACAAATGAAACAAGTCATGAAGAGATATGATAGTGTTGGTCTGGCAGCTCCTCAGATAGGTATTCCACTAAGGTATGCATTAAGGGCTACAGTTCAGTAATGTACCACACTCAGGTCCACCATACTTCATATTTTTTTTCCAATCTATAAATCACTATGTTTTGTAAGACTGTCTAAAACTGATATTGAAGGGCAGTGGAAAGCTGAGCACAGTTAGTGAGTTTGGGAGGTTACTCAACTAAAAACTAATAACAATAACTAATGACTTAATTAATAACCTCAAATCTCATCTCTTGCTAAAACAGCTTTCATGAAGTTAGGTGTTCTGAGTCATATCTGCCGGTTTTTCTTGCCCTTCCATCTTCTAACTTTGTACAAGGGCCTTACCCGTCCTTGTGTGGAGTACTTTTCACATGTTTGGGGGAGTTCCACTCACACTGTTTTATTAGATAGGGTGGAAATCAAAAGCTTTTTGTCTCATCAACTCCCCTCCTCTGACTGACTGTCTTCAGCTTCTTTCTCACCACTGTAATGTCATTTCTTGCTATCTTCTACCACTATTTTCATGCTAACTGCATGCCTCCCCACCTTCTGTGGCCTTGCTACACAAAGCTTTCTTCTTCTCACCCCTATACTTTGCAACTCTAATGCAAGAGTTAACCAGTGCTCTCAATCGTTCATACCTTTCTTAGGAAAACTCTGGAACTCCCTGCCTGCTTCTGTATTTCTATCTTCCTATGACTTGATTTCTTTTGAGAGGGAGGTCTCAAGACATTTGTCCTCACCTTTTGGCTAACTCTAATGATATCTAAGGGAACTAGCAATTAAATGTTTTTTTTTTTTTTTTTTACACCATTGGTTATTTTCCCCACTTACATAAAAAAAAATTATTTTGTTTGTAGATAGTCAAACTTTTCAATACTTGGAATGCAAAAGTTTTACTTAATACAGTACTCGAAAAAATACCTGATAGTTGAACGTCCACACACGTGGTTATAAACAAAAGCTTCTTGGTCTCTCCCTCCCCCATTCTGCCAGTTGTGCTGCTGCGGTCATCAGAATAAAATTCTCCTGCGTTATGTCCATAGTTTTTAATTTATAAACTTACATTAACACCAAAGGCTTATTAATGATAAAAATATCAGGTAATTGAACAGCCACACACATGGTTGTAGGTTGTAAATAAAGCTCTGGCTTTTCCCTTCTTGCTGCTGCCATTGTCTCATTATGATTCCAGTACTACTGGTAATACCAAAACAAAATACCATTATTCTGGTATACTGGATACTGGTGTGCATCCCTAGTCCTGTCACAGTCGTGAGAAAAACAACTTTCTTCTGCATTCTGTCGGTAGTTTTTAATTTAGAAAGTTATAATGGCACCAAAGAGGCGTTTAAGTGGTGAAATTAAGGAATCTAGTGAGAGTGAAAGTGTTAGTGAGCCACAGGCCTCCACTAGTGTATTCACAGGAATCACACGAGGAAAAATGTTACCAGACGTTTTCATGGATGGTGACTTGTCCTCTGATGACCTCCCTCCTCCTCCCACCCTTCTCCCCTCTTCCTCTAAGTTATCCATCACCAGCCTTCACTTACAGTATGTACAAATCAAAATGGTATAAAAAATTACATTGAAATTCTTATAAATTTAAAGATTTGCTAAGATTAGAACAAATTAACTGATTTATAGGTATCAATAATTACATTTTTTGATACTCGAACAACCATTTGGAACAAATTAAGTTCGAGTGTTGAGTCTCCCCCTGTATTTTTATTTATTTATTTTTTTTTTGTAGTATTCTTATTTTCCTTTGATGCCTTTTCACATGTGAAAAAAAAGAGCTTCAGTGAAAATATTAAATTAATGACCATTATATTCTTTTCAGTATGATTCTGTTGGAGTTTTCTCCTAAAAGAAAAGAACAGTTTGGGGCTGATGTGTATGCTGCACGAGAAATGTCTACTTTACCTCTTACTGTGAGTGAAACAGACTTCTTGTACTGATACTGCTCTTGATTTTTTGCTTTTTTTTTTTTTCTGTCAGTGGAGGAATTAGATTCAGCTCACTCATGTTGAACTTTGAAAATAAAACTGCAACTTTTTATAACTAAATATTTAGATTTTTTTTTTTTTTACAATTTCTACTTAATTGTCAAAAGTTTTTCGTTTTGACAAGAAAAGGGATATCTTTCACTTGAATATAAGTTAAGGAAATATGACAGTTAACTAATTTGTACTATGGACAACTTAGTGTGTGTCAAATTGTGAACTGACAAGTTGCCTCTTTGTTTATAAAGCACTCATTGAAAGGATAAACACTTGAAATGGAACATGGCACATTTATATTTTTCATTCATGAATTATGATTCAAATATCTCAGGTATGATGTGAATTAAGGCATTTCATTGACAAAGGTAGAACAACCTTAAGGAAGGATAACTTGTAGCTGTAAGGGCTCTCTCCACTGAGTCCTAACAAGTCCAAGCAATTATTTATTGTATGGTGCCGCAATATATAAAACAAAAGAGAATATGTTTCAGAAAATGATGAAACAAAATACATTTGATAAAGTGCTGCTAAAATGAAGTAGAACATACTGAAATTGCATGAATCGCATTCCTGCACAAATACTAAAGAAACTGCATGAAAGTCAAAGAGAAATATTGCCCGAGCTGGCCAATAGCAGCACCGTTTTAGTGTTGCCATATTAAAAAAAAAAATTTATTAATTTTTTTTTTATGTGTTTTCATTGGAAGATGTCTGGTGACATCACAATTAGGTATATACAATAGGTGCCCATCTCGCATGAAGCTCATAAGAGGCTTAACAGCTGATCCAGGGGGGACTCATGACAGTTGCCTCCACAAATAAATTTTCTCTCATTTTCCCAATGTTTTTTTTTATTAATTAATTAATTAATTAATTAATTAATTTTATTTTATTTATTTTTTTATGTGGGAAGTGCTGTTCGGCTTTCGCCCATTAGTGGTGCTGGCAATTTTATTTATTGTGGTACCCTTATTAGGGCCCATATCACTACCCAAGCGCATCTTTGGTGTAACCACCTAGAACCTAGTTATCATGGTGACATGTAGGTAACTTTAAACAACTCGACAAATGGCGTAGCTTCAAAGTGGTATGTGGTGGGATTCGAACCTATTTGTGGATGTCTGCCTGATCCCATGCTTACCATCTAATCCACTATGCTGCTATGCCACTGCAACTTGTACTGCAACTCTTTCATACTTGAATTTCTTTTCAAGCACACAACATTATAGGTATACAAGTCACATACTCACCAAACTTGCACGGTAATGTAACTTTTTTCAAGCAAACAATGTGACAAAATTAGCTTTAGGTTTGTTAGCCATGGCATCCAAGAGAAATAGAATTGCTCCTGTGTGGAGCTATATGGAGCAGACATCTGATGCTGGTGTGCAAAGATGTACTAAATTTTTGTGGTGGTACTTCCAGCATGTTGAAACACTTCTGAACAAGACATCCTAAAGAATATGCCTAGTTAAAGGAACTTGACAAACTGGTAGTTAGAATGATAGTGGAAGACCTGCAACCACAATCTGTTGTGGAAGACAAATGGTTCAAGAATCTAGTTCATGGACTTAATGCTGAATATGACTACTTACTAATGACATATGGAAATCCCATCAGACAAAAGGATTCCTAACAGTGACAGCTCACTACATTTCTTCACAGTGGACTCTAGAGTCTGCTGTGTTAGATGCTGCACACATGGTTCAGTACCACACATCAGGAAATATTTCAGAGGAGCTAAGACTCATTTGCAACAAAGGGAACATATTAGATAAAATAATGCTGCTAATATAACTGCAGTAATAGAAATGAGCCTGCAACAAATCCGGTGTTTTGCTCATACATTAAATCATGTTGTCCAGGACTCAATTAAAAACACAGAGGATGTCCAAAAACTCAGAAAAATCAAGGTCATTGCAAATTTCTTCCACCACAGTGTGAGGGCCTCTGATAAGCTTATTCAATATCCAACTGCAGGAGCAACACAATTAATGAGCTAAAAAGCTGATTCAAGATGTAGAAACCAGTTGAAATTCTACATACTATATGATGAAAAAATATAATGAGGAACACAAACTTGTCACCACTACTCTGTGCCAGCTGGGGAAGAACATCATGTCCCTCAAGGAGGAGGAGCTTGCACTCCTCCATAACACAATCAACCTTCTGGAGCCATTTGAGGAAGCAACAAAAGAAATGACATCAGAAAAGATGACCTTCCTCTCTAAAGTAATACTGATGGTGAGGGGAATCCAAGAATTCATCAATTTAGCCAATGCCATGAAACCCCAGATAACTTAGTCAGTGTTATCTTAGCAGGCAACTCCAATAGCAGATTGGAGATTCTATATGGTAGAAAGAGTTTTCTTTCTTGCAGCAGCTACCCTCTTCGATCCATGATTCAAAAAGGTGCCATTCTCAGAAACCTCCAACGTCAAATTGATGGAGGAATGCTTAGTCAACCTCATGCATTCAGATGAGAATCCAAGTGCTGCAAGCACATCACATGCTGCAGCAAAGCCACCTCCAACAACCATGAGTCATCAGAAAAAGAAATCCCTTTGGAGCAGGTTCGATCCTAAAATTGAAAAAAACAGTCCAGGTATCTTCACAGCCATCGACAGGTCTGCACATTGAAATGAGATGTTACCTTGAAGAACCTCACATACCAAGAGATGAAGATCCTCTAGGATGGTGGAAAGAACGTGCAACCCTCTTCCCCAAGTTAAAAGAGCTGACAAGAAGATATCTGTGTATGCCTGCATCCTCCGTTCCTTCGGAATGACGTTTTTCTAAGGCAGGTGAATTAATCTCCCATAGACGAAGCAGTCTTAAGGAAGAAAATATAAACATGATTCTCTTTCTGAATAAATAACTTGTGAAATGTTGTACCATAAAATATGGATAAATGCATGTATATTTTGTATCCAAAGGAAACTTACTGTTTGTGATATTCAGTCTGTGATGAGGAAACATTTATTTATTTACTTATTGATTGTTACTTTATAAATCATAAGGATGTTCTCTTCTGTGATATTGAATGTGATACGGAAATTTTTATTCATTCACTGGCTATTTTGTTTAAGGACAAAGGATTTTCTTTTCTCTGATATTGAATCTGTGATAAGGAAGCAATCTCGTATATCAATATTAAATATATCAATGTATCTTGACTTGTTTTTCCCATATGTACATACAATATGAATACATTCGTTTAATCGCCAAGAAATACTGTTGTATGAAATGTTGATAATATATACAGGTAATTCTCGATTTACGCGATAGATGCATTCCAAGAGGCATCGCGTATATCAAAATTCGTGTAAAACAAACTTGTAATTCTCATAAGAAACAATGCGGGATGTGGTCCAAAATAATTTGTACAAAATACTCTTTATTTGGCTAAATTAACATGTTTTTATTATTTACCATTCTGAATACTAGAAGTGTATTTAAAGTAAAGGGAAAAGCAAGAAATAATAAGAGAAAGTAAAAAAGAGAAAACAACAAAAAGAATACGTAAACACAACACTTACTGCGTCACTGCCTTCACCACTCACACCACAGTCAGTCACCATCTTCCTCTGAGCTTTTCCACTTTATCAAAAATCCACTTATCAAAAATAACCCCACAGTATAAAAGTAAACACTAGTAAAAAAATAAACGAAGGATGCCAATGTCTTCATCCCTCACAAGCACTCGCCATCGCTGTCCACTCTCTGGCACGTAGTTTGAATTGTGTCTGGTGCTCAGTTTGAAAATGCGGTTGTACCAAATCACAAATAAGCAAATGGATTGCGCAAATTTAATTAATTATGATATTTTTTCGGTCGCGTATTAACAAAAAAACGCGTAAATTAAACACGCGTAAATCAAGAGTTACCTGTATATGTAAGATTCTCCCTCATTTTGTTACTTTATATGAAGTGCATTTATTCAATGATGATGTAATGAAGATATGGAATTTATTATTTCAAGAATATATTTAATATGAACTTGGGATTCAATATTATGTACTACAGGCAACGCCCGTTTGACGAAGGTTCACACAATGAAATTTCGTTACAACGAAGGTTTCATTTTACTACCATCTGCTCCTTTAACAAACACCAAACTCGCTTTAACGAAGTTTTATCCAGGTATTTTTTTCCAAATTTGAAAGTCCCACCGTATCATGCAAGCTGACAGGCTTTTGAATACATCAGGAGCTGCTGGTACTAAGGCCTGCCTCAGGAGAAATCCTAAGACACCTGTAGAATAAAGATCAAGATCAAGCCTCTCCTGGACAACACAAGCGCTGCCGATACAAAGGCCTGACTCAGAAGAAATTCTGCGTCACCTGTAACATCAAGATCAAGATCATGCACACCACTCAATCCCCAGTCAAAACATAACAGCGTCACCAGCAGCTCATCTTCCCTAGTTCAACTTACCATCAAAACGCCCTGCAATGTGGCCTAACTTTCCTAAGAAGACCAGGAAGTGTCTTACTCTCGAAGTGAAGCTGGGTATTATTCACAGACACGAGAGAGGCCAGAAAACTAATAACATTGCTGGCCACCATCTTGACTCCATCTACTGTTTACTATTTTCAAGTCAGCAGACTCTATTAAGAAGGCTGGTGAGACCGTATCTTCCTTGCAAGCTAAAAAAAAACCACCTGAACTCATGACTCTACAATGGATAAAATGGAAAGCCTTGTGGAAATGTGGTACATAAGTTTTGTATGCGGTACCATGATGCGCACTTTGTTTACATTCCACAGGTTGCCGGTTAGTGTCTTTCCCGTTTCACTCTCCCTCCCTTCATAAAGTTAAGATCATCAACATTATAAAGTTACGTACATACATACATTAGTGTACATTATAATGACTTAAATTAAACTACCTAAATGTTTAACTTCATAATTTTTACTTTCATTAAACCTTTCACTGTACTATGATGCACTCTTGCTTTGCTTACTCTCAATGGAAGTTCAAATCAGGGGTTAAACTTGTTATAATCGGTTCGATTAACGAAGTTTCGCTTAACGAAGTGTTTTTTAGGAACGTAACCCCTTCGTTAAACGGGGGTTGCCTGTACTTAATTACTGTATTCAAGAAATAAACTTATCCCTTATAATGTCTTTTAATTGATATTTCCACACTTTTACATTTCACTTTAATTGTGAATGAATATGTTAAATGCATCAAAGTTTTTTTATGTATATCAGTGACGTATGTTCAGCAATAGATAACAAAGATAAATAAACATATGTTATTAAAAGAATCCTATGTGTGATAACTAAAGAGTAAGCAAAGTGATCACTCAATATTTTCATTACTTGGTAATCGATAAAACTAGACAGCTCCCAGACTCGCTAGGACTTGTTAACTCCTTCAATACGGTGACGCCTATGTAGGCGTCATGAAGCCCCAGTAGCAAATACGGTGACGCCTACGTAGGCGTCATATTTCTTTTCTGAGCTTTCTTCAGTTCAGTTGACCCGTATAGTGTGTTGGATACCAACTACACACGCTGTATGCTGTCTTTGAAATCCTAGTGCTCCTCCCACCATCCTTGTCTCCACCAATCACTAAAGATAAGCTACATGCATCCTGCCTTGTGTCTAAAATTACCCAATGGCATAGACTGTTCCCATCTCTCTCTCTCTCTCTCTCTCTCTCTCTCTCTCTCTCTCTCTCTCTCTCTCTCTCTCTCTCTCTCTCTCTCTCTCTCTCTCTCTCTCTCTCTCTCTCCCTCTCCTCCCCATCTCCCTTCCCTCCATCCCCCTCTCCCTCTCGAAAGATAAGTTACATGCGGGAGTCCCGCCTTGTAACATTCGTGAAAACACACACACACACACACACACACACACACACACACACACACACACACACACACACACACACACACACACACAAGACACAAACCGTCGCTGTCGTTGAGAGAGAACGGCTCGTCTCCGGCTGCGTACAGGAAGAAAGAAAATACCTATGGTATTACAGGGCCCGGGTAACTCTAAGTTCTGTGTCCGTAAATGTCCTACTGTCTCTTAGTGTTGAAAGTGAGTGATATGGAGAGTGATCTCTGAGAGGGGAGTGTGGACGGTGATCGCTCTGGCCGTAATCAGCTGACAACAACAAAAATGGCGTCCAGGCAAACTAGAGACTTAGAAGGTTTTATTACTATGCCAAAAGGACTGCAGAAACTTGACATGGATGCAAGAATCCAGGCGCTGGAGTGTAAGTTCCTAAGTATTTTGACAATAGAAGAAAAACTGGATAGAGTTCTAGCCGAGAATGATTCATTTAAAAAAGAGATCTACTTGTTAACGCTAGAGAATAAAGAGCTGTTGAAGGAAAAAGTAGAGATGGAGAAAGAAAACCAACAACTAAGGAAACAATGCAAAGAAATGAAGGCTAAACTCATGGAAATGGAGATAAAAATATCCGAAGGGGACTTGAAGAAAGAGGAATGTCTTAATCTAATTGACACTAGGATGAAAGAAGTGAATCATGAACATCTGGAGGTACAAAGGTCGTTTAGAGATAGTAAAAAAGCAGGAAGAGGAAAATAAAGGGATTACGCAGAGGGAAATGGTAAAGGCACTAAAGGAAAATGAGTATGTGGTGAGAGATATTGCTGAAAAGAAAAAAATGTGTGATCATAATAGGATTGCGGGAGGAAACTAACAGGAACTGGCAGGACAGGAGGGATAAGGAAAATGACAAGATTAAGTCTTTACTGAACAAGATCTCTGTGGAAGAAGAGGACCTATATGCTGAGGTAGAAGAAAGTGTGAGATTGGGAGCTTTTGAGGAAGGCAAGAATAGACCATTAAAATTGAAATTAAAGTCTCAGGTGGCAGCGGAGGCCTTGTTGAGGAGGGCTTGGAAACTTAAGGACTCTGAGGAAACCAAAACAATTTACATAAGAAGAAATATGTCACAAGATGAGAGAATGAAGATGAAGGAGCTAGTATCTGAAGTGAAGGAGAGGAATGACAAAAGAACAGAGGAGGAAAAGATCAAGTTTTTTGGAGGATGAGAAATGGGAGGCTAAAGAAGTGGTGGATAAAACAGACGGAATAGGCATTACATGGAAGAACGAGACTAGGAATGGAATAAAAGTGACTTACACGAACATAGATGGATTTCTGTCTAAGAGGCTAGAATGTATGGATTACCTAAGAAATAACAAACCGGACATAATGTGTGTAGTGGAAACAAAGCTAAGGCCGAAATAAAGCTAGACTGGTTTGTTGTAAAACACTACAAAGTATGGAGAAATGATAGAAAAATAAAGGTGGTGGTGGTATAATGGTTCTTACTAAGGATGATCTGATAGTGAAGGAGGTGAACTATAGTAAGAGAAATGAGGAAGTGATAAGTATGCTTATAACAGATGGCAAGAGGGACATTAATATTATAACAGTATACATACCATCCAGAACCAGTGCTTGGGAATATGAACAGTACCAAATGGTGATGAGAAATACTCTAGACAGAATGAAGCAAGAACTCAACAGAAAGGATAGAGTGATGATAGTTGGAGACTTTAATTGCAAAGAAATAGTGTGGGAAGACTATGAAGTGGTGAAAGGTGGTGAGTGGGCAGAAGAATTGTTAAAGGTAGCAACAAATAACTTGATGGCACAGTGGGTGAGATCACCAACAAGGTGCAGGGGACAGGATGTTGCAGCAAGGTTGGATTTGGTATTTACCAGGGGAATCTCTCTAAAGAGGAAATTGAACATGAAAGTCCCTTGGGGAAAAGCGATCATGATGTCCTAAGCTTTGAGCTGGATACAGAATTAAGCACGAATAAGATTGTGGAATGCAGGGAGGAAAAATTAAATTATACTAGGGCAAATTATAACCATATAAGGGAGTTCTTTAATGAAATTGACTGGTCCGTGGTATACCAGGAAAGGGATATGCAATTGAAATACGATAAATTTATGGATTTGTATAACTCTGCTGTGAAAAGTTTGTGCCATATTACAGGAAGGGACTTTAAATAATAAACAGTGGTTTAATAGAAATTGTGAAGAAGCAAAAAAGAACAAAGAAAAGGCATGGAAGAAACTTAAGAAAAGCAGTGATGTATTATCAAGGGAAGGCTACAAAACAGCAAGGAATAGATATGTTGAAGTAAGGAGAACAGCACAGAAGGAATATGAACAGAGGGTGGTGGAAAACTGTGATAGTGACCCAAAAATGTTTTACAAATTCATAAATGGAAAACTAAATAAAAGGGAGGCAATAGAAAAGGTAAAAACGGGAAGAAGTATATGAAGATGCTGGAGAGATAGCTGAAATTTTGAACGACAACTTTTGCAAAGTGTTTACAAAGGAGGAGCATTTTATGGGAGGAAGGCCTACGGAAATAAAGCAAATGCAGGACATCATGGTTACTAAGGAAGATGTAAGGAAAATTATAAGCAATCTGGATATTAATAAATCAATGGGGCCTGATGGCATATCTGGGAGGTTGCTAAAAGAATGTAAGGATCAATTGTTGAACCCCATATTTGATATTGTGGATACCTCCATACGAACAGGATTAGTCCCGAAAGAGTGGAAAAGAGCTGACATTGTGCCTATATATAAGAATGGTAGTAGAATGGAACCGCTAAATTATAGACCAGTATCGTTGACTAGTATATTGTGCAAGGTATGTGAAGAAGTAATTAAAGCTAAGTGGAGTGAGTATCTAGAAAGTGAAAACATTCTGAGTGAAAGACAGTTTGATTTCAGAAAAGGAAGATCGTATGTATCCAATTTATTATGTTTTTATTCAAGAGTGACTGACATACTGCAACATAGAGAGGGATGGGTGGATGCTATCTACCTGGACTTGAGAAAGGCCTTTGATAAAGTACCACACAATAGACTGATGTGGAAACTAAAGATGACTGGAGGAGTAAATGATAAACTAGCAAAATGGATGGAAAATTACTTAATGGGAAGAGAAATGAGAACAGTGGTGAGAGGAAGGAAGTCCGAGTGGAAGAAGGTAACCAGTGGAGTTCCACAAGGGTCAGTGCTGGGTCCCATCATGTTTTTGATTTATGTTAATGATATGCCAGTAGGAATTGACAGTTATATGAACATGTTTGCAGACGATACTAAAATTATGAGGAGAGTAAAGAATGTGGAAGATTGTAACAAGTTACAGGAAGATCTTGATAAAATATATGAGTGGAGTAAAGAGTGGCAGATGGAATTTAATATAGACAAGACCCATGTTATGAAAATGGGAAGAAGTAGATACAGACCAAACTGGGATTACAGACTGGGTGATGAGAAAATTAAAGAGACCAATGAGGAGAAAGACTTAGGAGTAACCGTGCAAAACACTTTGTCACCAGAGAAACACATTAACAAGATTTTTGGGAAAACATAAAACATGCTTCAAAATATTGGCCTTGCATTCCACTACCTAGATGAAGGAATGATGAAGAAGATATTATGCACCTTAATAAGACCCCAGCTAGAATATGCAGCATGTGTCTGGTCACTGCATATGAAGAAAAATGTGAAGAAGGTAGAAAGGGTACAAAGGCTGGCAACAAGGATGGTACCAGGACTCAGGGAGTTAGACTATGGGGAAAGACTGAGGAAGCTGGTGCTGACCACATTA
Organism: Portunus trituberculatus; assembly: GCF_017591435.1. NCBI lineage: Eukaryota > Metazoa > Arthropoda > Malacostraca > Decapoda > Portunidae > Portunus > Portunus trituberculatus. The sequence goes on from NC_059303.1 coordinate 2,443,765, forward strand.
GAAGAGAAAAGAACAAGAGGAGACATGATAACTATGTATAAATTGGTGAACAAGATTGACATACTGGATAGAGAGTTGATAAAGGTGACCACAAGTAATTATCTCCGAGGACATGGAAAAAAGCTAATAAAGGACATCTGTCTAAATGACGTGAGAAAATACAGTTTCCTCCATCGTAGCATTGATAAGTGGAATAAACTGAGCAGTCATGTCGTTGACGTGGTGTGTGTCAATCAGATGAAAGAGAGATATGACAGGAATGGACAAGGAGACAGGACACAGAGAGCTTAGCTCAGGCCCTGTAATACACAAATAGGTAAATACACACACAAAAACAATAAATTTTCTAATCTCTCTCTCTCTCTCTCTCTCTCTCTCCTCCCTTCGTTTCCCTCTCCCTTCCCTCCCTCCCTTCGTTTCCCTCTCCCTTCCCTCCCTCCCTCTCTTCCTCTCGAAAGAAAAGCTACATGCGTCCCGCTTGTGTCTAAAATATTAGCAAATGTCACTTTCTCTCTCTCTCTCTCTCTCTCTCTCTCTCTCTCTCTCTCTCTCTCTCTCTCTCTCTCTCTCTCTCTCTCTCTCTCTCTCCTCTGAAGAGAGCGTCCACTTTCCTCTTTGAAGGCGATATAGTGACTAAAAAAATAGCAGCATAATACACAAAGACAAGTATGACAAGCTTGCACGAGTTTCCTGGCTGGGCACTACCACCCGTATATCATACAGGCGGGCTTTTTTAACATCTGGCGCGAAGGGGTTAAAGGCAGTGCCTGTCAAATCCAGCATTTGGTAGTCACCATGCTCTGTCTACCCGACTCCTAAGAGAGAGCGAAACTTGGTTCCCAGACTCGCCTTGTGCAGGGATTCGTGTAGCAATGCACTGGTGAGTCCAATCTCTGGGACTCAGTATGCACTTTCCACCTGAGTCCCAGAGGAGAGCGGGAATTGATTCTGAAACTGGTTCCCACGGATCCACCAGCCTCTGGACTCAGAACCGTGAGTTCTCAAGATACCGAGTCCTGCCCACCACTGATAGACACTTCCTCCATTGTTTTCTTCCCACCACTAGATGAGGTGTGATGTCTTAGTTTGGCCACACTTCTTTGTGGGGATACTGACCTGTTATATGGATAGATAGATAACCCATATGAAGTGTATTGTTTCTATTGATCTGAGGGAACAAATATGTCAAATGACTGGCATTAAAAATAAATCAACACTGGAAGTAGTTTGTTGTAATTTGTACTTTTACATTGTTAATATTATGCATGGATAAGAAAGTTGTTATTTTGTGTTTTGTGTGTAGCTTTCATGCACTTTATTTACACAAAAGGCACTATATCTCTTTTTTTTTTCATTGAAAATTTTTCAAAACTAACTGTAGAAGTCTCCATACAGTCTGTCCAAGTATATTTTGATTTTGCTCCACAGTTAGTAATAAACCCCAAGATGGAGGTTATTGATTACAACAAAATAGAGCTTCCTGAGTCCTGTGAAAGTATTCGAGGATAGATAGATAACCCATATGAAGTGTATTGTTTCTATTGATCTGAGGGAACAAATATGTCAAATGACTGGCATTAAGAATAAATCAACACTGGAAGTAGTTTGTTGTAATTTGTACTTTTACATTGTTAATATTATGCATAGATAAGAAAGTTGTTATTTTGTGTTTTGTGTGTAGCTTTCATGCACTTTATTTACACAAAAGGCACTATATCTCTTTTTTTTTTCATTGAAGATTTTTCAAAACTAACTGTAGAAGTCTCCATACAGTCTGTCCAAGTATATTTTGATTTTGCTCCACAGTTAGTAATAAACCCCAAGATGGAGGTTATTGATTACAACAAAATAGAGCTTCCTGAGTCCTGTGAAAGTATTCGAGGCTACAGTGCTGTGGTACCAAGATACAAAGCTGTCAGATTATCAGGTAAGACATGCTCACTATGGTCACTTTTGTCATGTTTCAGAATCTGATTATGTTTTATAAGCATAATATTGTATTGTAGAGTCGGTTCATTTGTTTAATGAAGGAGTTTTCCTACCTATATGTCTAACAAAAGTTACTTTTGTCATCTTTTTTTTAATGGCAGCTGTCATTGCCTAAAACTGCCTCTGATGTGTATCATAAGCCTGCCTTCTTCTTCTTCATCTTCCTTTCCTCACCACTTCTGCATTCCTCTTCCTAATCTATATGATTGTCATACCTCTTTCATTGGCCACCCTATCCTACCTGCTTAACGCCCCCCCTTCTCTCTCTCTCTCTTTCTCTCTCTCTCTCTCTGACACCAGACACCGCGTAGTGTAGTAGTTAGCACACTCGGTTCACAACCGAGATGGCCAAAGTTGAGTCCCGGGTGCAGCGAGGCAAATGGGCAAGCCTCTTAATGTGTAGTCCCGGTTCAACCAGCAACAAGTAGATACGGGATATAACTTGAGGCGTTGTGGCCTTGACATCCAAGTGTGTGCTGTGTGTTGTGTGATTTGGTCTCAGTACAAATCGAAGATCAGTCTATGAGCTCTGAGCTCGCTCCATAATGTGGAGGGCTGGCTGGGTGACCAGCAGGCGATTGGTGAATCTCTCTCTCTCTCACTGTCTCTCTCTCTCTCTCTCTCTCTCTCTCTCTCTCTCTCTCTCTCTCTCTCTCTCTCTCTCTCTCTCTCTCTCTCTCTCTCTCTCTCTCTCTCTCTCTCTCTCTCTCTCTCTTTCTCTCTCTCTCTCTCTCTGATACACCTCAGAGGCAGCTCTAGCCAATAACAGCTGCCATGAAAAAAGTACAACATATAATTTTTCATTAGAAATATGGTATTAAAACTGCTTCATCAAGTAAGGAGCTGATATATTTACATGTGTACATATATGTCAGTGCCTTTGTCTCTTGTCTAATCTGTGTGTGTGTATTTACCTAATTGTATTTACCTAATTGTAACATACGGGAAAAGAGCTATGCTCGTGTTGTCCCGTCTCCATATCTATTAATGTCCAGCTTTTTCTTAAAATCATGAATATTCCTTGCGTTGACCACTTCCACGTCTAAACTATTCCATGCTTCCACCCTTCTATGAGGGAAGCTATATTTTTTCACATCTCTCCTATAAGTGGCCATTTTAGTTTTTCCCATGCCCTCTCGACATTCTTCCATTCCACATACACAGATCTTCCCTATCCATTTTTTCCATGCCAATCATCACTCTGTATATTGCTATCAGGTCTCCCTTTCTCTTCTGTTTTCCAGGGTTGGAAGTTGCATTCTTTTCAGTCTGTCTTCATAAGTCAAATCTCTTAAGTCAGGCACCATTTTCGTTGCAGCCCTCTGTACTTTCTCTAGTTTCCTTATGTGTTTCTTTAAGTTCGGAGCCCACTGTATTGTTGCATATTCAAGCCTCGGTCTTATCATTGCAGTAATTATTTTCTTCATCATTTCTTCATCTAGATATACGAACGCCACTCTTATGTTCCTCAATAAGTTCAATACTTCTCCAATTATTTTGTTTATATGTCTCTCTGGCGATAGGTCATTGGTAATTGTCACCCCAAGGTCTTTTTCTTCATGACTGGTTTTATGTCTTCATTTCCTATCTTGTACATACTCCTGATTCTTCTTTCACTCTTGCCAAACTCTATTTTCTTGCATTTTGTCGTGTTGAACTCCATTTGCCATGTACAGCTCCATTTCCATATTCTGTCCAAGTCTTCCTGGAGTAGTTCGCAATCTTTGTCACATCTCACTTTTCGTAACAATTTTGCATCGTCTGCAAATAGGCTCACATAACTGGACACCCCATCCACCATGTCATTTATGTAGACTGCGAACATTACTGGTGCCAACACTGATCCCTGTGGAACTCCACTCTCCACCAATCCCCATTCTGATGGTCTGTCCTTAATTATTGTTCTCATTTCTCTTCCTACCAAAAGTCTTCCATCCATTTTAGTAAACTGCCATGCACTCCTCCTACCATTTCAAGTTTCCAGATCAGTCTCTGGTGTGGTACCTTATCAAAGGCCTTTTTTAAATCCAGATATATTCCATCAGCCCAACCATCTCTTTCCTGTATTACATCTATCACCCTCGAATAGTAACATATCAGGTTTGTCGTGCATGAACGCCCTTTCCTAAAACCAAATTGACACTCACAAAGTATGTCATTTTTCTCCAAGAAGTCTGTCCATCTAGTCTTCACCACCCTCTCACACATCTTAGCTACCACACTTGTAAGTGACACTGGTCTATAGTTCAATGGGTCTCTCTTGTTACCTGATTTATAGATTGGGACAATGTTAGCTCTTTTCCAGTCTTGGGGCACTACGCCTTCCCTTAATGAGGCATCAATTACTTCACAAACTTTTTCTGCCAATTGCTCCCTGCATTCTCTTAAAATCCATCCTGATACCCCATCAGGTCCCACAGCTTTTCTCACTTCTAAACTCCCCATCATGTTCTTGATCTCCTCCACCGTTACTTGAAACTCCTTCATAATCCCTTTCTGTTCCATTACCAGTGGTTTGTCAAAAGCAGTCTCCTTTGTGAATACCTTCCGAAAGCATCCATTCATAGCCTCTGCCATTTCCCTGGGATCTTCACTGTATACTCCATTTACTTCTAAACTTTCAATACTTTCTCTATTTTTGATGTTGTTGTTCACATGTCTGTAAAAAAGCCTTGGTTGGTCTTTACATTTATCAATTATATCCTTTTCTTGTTTCTTTCTTTCTTCTCTTCTAATCAACACATATTCATTTCTTGCTCTTTTGTAACTTTCCCACTGCTTAATCCGTCTTTTCCTTCTCCACCTCTTCCATGCATCCTCTTTTCTTGTTCTAGCCTTTTCACATCTATCGTTAAACCAGTCCTGCTTTCCAACTTCTCTATGTTGTCTTATTGGTACAAATTTTTCTCACCTTCTTTGTATATTTTTATAAATTCCTTCCACTTTTCATTTGCTCCTTAGCACTCTTGAATTTCATCCAATTTGTCTCTTGAAAGAATTTCTTTAGGTTTCCAAAATCTGTCTTGGCATAATTCCATCTTCCCACTTTATATTCTTCATTTCTTCTAGATTTCTCTTCGTCTATCACCTTGAACTCCAAAACTGCATGATCACTCTTTGCTAAAGGGCACTCCACCCTCATCTCCTCAATGACCATTGGCTCTGTACTAAAGACCAAGTCCAGTCTTGACGATGCTCCCTCTCCTCCAAACCTAGTATCTTCTTTGACCCACTGAGTTAACACATTTTCCATTGCCAGTGTCAATAGTGTATTTCCCCATGTTGTCTCTGATCCTTCCATTGACCAGTCCTCCCAACACACCTCTTTACAATTAAAATCTCCCATCATTATAGTTCGTTCACAGCCACCCAACATTTCTTCCAGACATGTTCCTGTATCACTTATCATTTCTTCATATTCCTGTACTGACCATGCATTTGTCTTAGGTGGTACGTACACCACTATGTAGTGCCTCTTTTTCCTTCATTAGTTTCTGCTCTGATCTTTAGCACTTCTGCCTTTCCCATACCTTTTTCACTTGATCCACCTTTATATCTTTTTAACCAGCAACATCACTCCTCCTCCCATCTTACCTACTCTATTTCTTTTCCAAACGTTATATTTCCTTCTCCAACCTTCATCAGGTCTTCTCCTCTCTCAGTTTTGTTTCAGTAAGACCCACAATATCTGGGTTCTTGTCCCTCAAGTAATCGTTGAGTTCTAAAATCCCGATATCACTCCATTTATGTTGGAATACATTACATTTCGCTCATATGTAAGTTTCTTTAGTCCTTTCTTGCTGTACTTTTCTGGGTTATGAACCACTTCCTCAGTCTCATATCCAAGATTCTCCAGAAAAACTCTTTCTTCTCTTCTTCTGTCCTCTCTTCATTTTTTTCAAAGCCTCCTTTCTCAACTCATTTAACATTTCTCTTTCCTTTTCACCGAGATCTCTTCTCAACCAAATCTTCCTTGTTGTTTCCTGCTGGGCTAGCCTCCATGACTTCTCCACCAATTCATCTACATCCTTTTGTGACTTAAGTTTGATTCTTATTGGCCTCATACCTTCTCTTGTGAACTTTCCAATTCTATGGAAGTCCTCTATTTCTTGTACTAGGTCTTTTCCTCCTCTTGCACCACATTAATGATATTATTTATCACCTTTTTATGTTTTCTCTCTCTCCATTTTACTCGGTGTCTTATCCTCCTCCACACCAAATATCACCACACATCTCTTTTTGTCTACAGTTTCCCTCACCAATGTCTCATTTGACTTAATAACCTTCACCACTTTCTCAGCTATCTTCTCTTCTATGATCTGTTGATCTATAATTTCAGCAAGGCCCAAAGTTTTCTCCCTGACTCTTTGATTTCCTTTTCCAGACTTGCAACTTTGTAATTTACCTCCTTTCTTTCCACTTCCTGACTTTTTCCATTCAGCCTGCTTCTCCATCACTTTTCCTAGAGATTCTCCACATTTTTCGCAATTCACTTTAATTAGCTTAACTTCCTCTTTCAGTGCTGCATTTTCCTTCTTCATATCGGCACAGTCTCTTTTTACATTGTCATAACTCGTTTCCAGGCCCTCATACTTTTCAAACAGTTTTTCAATTTTACCTTCTAACTCCAGAATTTTCTTCACATAAGTGCTCTTCTCCATTATTCCTTGAAACCCTGTGAAGTCTGATTCCTCTTTCGAGTTCACGGCCGCCATGTTGCGCAGACGTAAACAAACCAGCTGATGGCTCAAACGCAGGCTACAGTTTATATTTACCTTCACTGGACATTATTTTGCTAATCAACAGTTAACATGACTATATGGAGACGGGACAAACATTACCAGCTCCTTTCCCACCTTGGTTACTCTTAGGTAACTGTAGAATTATAGATGATTGCTCTGGAGCTCAGCGACCACCTGTGTGTGTGTGTGTGTGTGTGTGTGTGTGTGTGTGTGTGTGTGTGTGTGTGTGTGTGTGTGTGTGTGTGTGTGTATTTACCTAGTTGTATATTACATGCTACGAATAGGGCTCATAGTGACCTGACTCTATATCTACTTTTATCCAACTTTTCCTAAATTTATGCACTTTGGTTTGCTCCTACAATCTCTTCACTCAATCTGTTCCAGTTGTCCACCATTTTATGTGAAAAGCTAAACTTTTTAATGTTACACAAACATTTACTTTTCATGATCTTGAAGTGTCCTCTTCTTGGTCTATCTCCATCCTCTGTCAATGATACCAGGTCTTGTCATCTATCTTTTCCATATGGTTCACTAACCTGTACACAGTTATTAGATCTCCTCTTTCCCATCTATCCTTCTAAGTTGGTAGTTCTATTACTTTCAGTCTTTCTTCATAAGCAAGATCCTTTATTTCTGGCACCATCTTTTCAGCAGGCCTTTGGATTCTTTCTTGTTTCCTGATGTCCTTCTTCATCACTGCTGCATATTCTAGTCTAGGTCTTATCATAGTGCTTATGATCTTTATCATCATATAATTGAATGTCACCCTAATATTTGTTAGTGTTTTGTATGTTGAAGCAAATTACCCATTTATGTGTCTCTCTAGAGTCAGGGTGTCTTGCATAATCACTCTCAGGTCTTTCTCTTCTCTCTTTTCACTATAACTTCTCCCATTTTATATTCCCATATGGATCTTTTATTACTTTTTTTTTTATCCATTTCCATCACATGGCATTTCCTGGTATTAAATTCTAATTTCCACTTTTGGCCCCATTCCCAAATTTTGTCAATATATTTCTGCAATTCCATTCAGTTCTTTTTATTCCATATTGCTCTCAAGAGTTTTGCATTGTTTGCAAACAAATTTTTGTAGCTACTCAAACCCTCTTGTGTATCGTTAAATTATACAGGGGTTCTCAACCTTTATAATTTTTTGTACCTCTTGAAGTCTTTCAATATTGGTATGTACCCCTTATCCACAATACAGTGTCAGGAAAGGTAAAAATGAATGCATGATTTATTGACTTAGTTTATTAAGTTTAGATTGTGTTATATATGTGGAGCAGACAAAATTTTCAATTAATATAAGTATGTCACTATAATGTAGTGTTGATAGGAACTAGTACTTCACGGGGAAACACTAAGTGACTAGCATGCAATACATTTACCAAAACAGAACTGTATCAGACAGTTTTTGATCATTGTGGCAGTGAACTAGTGCTGCTTACAGCTAGTCACAACTTGTTACTAGTAATAGTGATAGGTAAGTCACTGTGTGTGTGAATAGCATATAAAAATAATAAATCAGAACTAAATACTATAGTTTTGCAAGGTTGTGTGGTAACTGTAATCCAAGAGAGCTTTCTCTCAAGTGACATAACTCCAAGAGTTTCCTTGTTAACATTGTTAAAGTGTCCTGGTTCCAGTGGAGAAGACGTCTATCCTAGCACATGTAGGCCACTTTGAATACTATAAACAGGTTTGCAGTTATTCAAAACTGAAGCATTTTAAGAAACCTGCAAGTACTCCCAAAATTCCTCTCATGTACCCCTAGGGGTATATGTATCCCAGGTTGAAAACCCCTGGTTTAATATGTTCTTGGAACATAATTGGTACCAGCACTGAACCCTGTGGTATGTCACTAGTAATTGTGCTCCAATTTGATAGGGTGTCTCTTATCATTGTCCTCATTTATCTTTCTGTTCAGTGGTCCATCATCCAGTTATAGGGCATATTGTAGTTGAGATTTGAAAAATTAATTTTAAGAAAGTTATAGGATTTATGACTTGAAATTTTTAGAATATTATCAGCCAACAGTTGTCTTTGATGTGTAAGAATATGAATATGAAAGAGTAATGATGTCATGACTTCATGACATTGTGCACAGAATTGCATTCAAAATGTCATACAGCTCTTATTTCAATTGTTTTTGAAATGTGGTTTGGTATGGACGTACTGTTGACCCTCATTAACTCGGACTGATAGGGGAAAAGTTGGCCCGACAAATGGGAATGTCCGATTTACACAAATTTCATTCCTGTCCTGACTCCATAGTACTGGCAAAGGCAGGTCAGCTCCTGTGCACGGTGCGGGTGCCAATCGCCTGCGGTCACCTTGGCAATGAACAGCTGGTACTCTGGATCATCTGTGGTCCCCTGCACTACCGCTGCGTTGTCGAGCACAATGACGTCACCACAGTCAAGTGCGGCCACTGCTGCTGCTGCCATAGCTGCCTCCATGTCACTTGCATCCTCCTCATCCCTAGTCTCTGGGGGCTCACAGAGTGCAGGGTAGCATGATAAGAAGTCAGCTGTACAGTTGCACTTCCCAGGGAGATACTTAATTTGGAATCTGTATGGTAGGATTTTTTCCTTCAGTGAGAACAGCCTTAGGTTCACGATGTCCTTCAGCGCCCTCTCCCCCAGCAGCTTAACTAACGGACGGTGGTCTGTGATGATCAGGAGATTGGGGCACCCAAGTAGGAACAGGCGCGCTTTGCAGAGGCACCAAGCGACTGTGAGTGCCTCCCTCTCTACTGGTGCGTACCCTGCCTCAGCAGGTGTGAGGTGACGGCTGCCACACAGCGCGAGGCGCCACCCACTCTTGCAGCAGAATGGGCGTTCTCTCATTGGGCAGTGGCAATGTTGCTGCAATATCACGAACCCAATGCTCACTTTGCTCCAGTCAGTCAGCACTGCCGTGGGCCTGTCCTTGTCATAATACGTTAATCCCTCCTTAGCAAGGCTGCAGATCACATTCTTTGCTTGTTGGAACTTCTCTTGCAGGGTACCATCCCAGTACACCTTGCCCTGGGGTTTCCGAAGTAACTTGCGGAATGGCTCCATGACTGGTGTGGTGGCCAGGAAGGGTGCCAGCTGGTTGACGAACCCATGCCAGGAGCAGATGTCGGTCAGTGATGGTTCAGCGGGCATGTTGAAGTTTCTGATTGCAGACAGTCGTTCCTCTGTGGGCTTTTAGACGTCCCACCCAACGTGGAAACCAACGAAATCCACCTCTCCTCCCAAACCTGAACTTCTCTGGCTTGAGGGTAACTTCTTTTGTGCTGTATGTCTCAAGGAAGTCATATGCATGCTAGAATGCCTCTTCTACGCAGGGGTCAAACAGCAGCGTGTCATCAACACACTTAAACTTCCTTGGAATCCCTGCAATGGCCTCATCGAACCGTCTGGTGTATGCATCGGGGGCAGCACAGTGGCCCATTGGAGTCCTGCAGTACCTGTATCGGCCCCATGGTGTGATGAAGGTAGTGAGTTTTTTGCTTGCTTCATGTAGCTGGACCTGGTGGAACCCCCCGTGTGTATCTGCAATAGTTTTATAGGTGTGACGTGGGATCCCAGACACCATGTCAAATGGTGTCGGGGTGTGGTGGGTTTCTCTCTTGCAGGCTGCGTTCAGCTTCTGGGAATCGATGGTGCGCCTGGGCTGCCCTGACTTCTTGGCCACCACTACCATCCTCGCGCACCACTCTGTAGCCTCTCCCACTGGCACTGATTCCTAGATCCCCATCCTGACGTCATCATCCAGCTGTTTCTTCACCTCTGCTTCCCAGTGTTTAGGGACAGAGGCCAGTGTGTGACATGCATAGGGCTTGGCGTCTGGTAGCAGGTGTATAGTGTGTGGCTTGCCAGCCATCACCGGAAGGGGACTCTGTTTGTATCGAATGCGGATCCTGAGAAGTGACAGAGAAGCCATTCTTCCAACCGGGGCACGTTTTCCTCTAGGGCAGGAAGCGGCAGAACAGATGGGCGTGGTGGTGTGGTGACAGCTGATTGTGTGTCACTGGTGACGGCAGCAGCTCCAGCCACGACAGTGTGGTGCGGGAAGCGTTCGTGGACCAGTTCCAGCTCCCTGCAAGCCCGCAACAACATACAGCACTGTGTTGCTGTATTTACAATAAAAACCTCCTGTGTTGTGGACCTGTCACCATACTGCAGATGGCAGGAGATGGAGCCCAGGGGTTGCAGGCTGATGTTCGCCACCGCAAACTTCCTCGGTGTGTCAGGGACGCCGTCTTGATATCCAGTGCAGCCAGCAGCTCCAGACCAGCCACACACTCCTGTGCTCCCGTGTCCGGTACTGCCTGGATTCTAGCCGACTTTCTTCCCCCCTGGGCGTGGCTGACAGTCACCCAGATGCGTGATTGACACATGGCCGCACCTGCGGCAGCAATAACGATACCAGACGCCTCCAAATCCTCAGTAGCTGCTGCTCCTCCTGCGGTTTTCCCCTTGCTCCTGCACATTCTCTGCACGTGTCTGACCCTACCACAGCTGTGGCAGGCCAGGGCCTCTGCGGGACACAGTCCTTTCCCTAGCTTGTGTGTCAGGCCACAGTTGCCACAGCGCTTCATCTGGTGTGGTGGGCGGCCTTGCCTGGGGCTGCCGGGCGGGCCAGTGGTGGGCTCCAGCAGTGAGAAGGGGCTCATCTGCTTGCTCGTCTGGCAGCGACATCACCCCTGCTGCCCCAGCCACACTTTCCCGCCCAAAGCTCCCGCCCTCGGCGACGTGGCGAGCATCTTTTTGGGCGGCCTCGAAGGCAATGCAGAAATTACGTAACGAATCCACATCACTGAAGGACTCAAACTCACGAAACACCTCCTCTTTTAGCACTACACTATGTAAACCACACACTAGCTTATGAAGGAGCATGTATTCCGACAGGCTACACTGAGGACACTGGAACTCAAAGTCAGCTGCAAGCTGAGTTGACCGCGTAAAGTACTCACAAATGGATTCACTGGGCCCGTGCACTGCCGAGAAGAACTTGCACTAATCTGCCTGGTTGGTCGCTTGCAAGGCCATGCGACCTACCGCATCCAGGATTTCCGGAATGGGGAGGACCTCCCACTGCTGCGTGGAGTACCTGGCGTCTAGAGAGCGTTGCAGTGAACAGAGGAGGCGGATAAGCAACACTGCTCCAGCCGGTGCGAATCCATTAAGGGCCAGCCAATACTCCACCGAGCACCTCCAAGATCGGAAGGCTGCAGTGGATTTCTCAGGGGCTGACGACCGAGGGGCTGAAGAGTGGTGGATGGGCCTCACCGCTACTTGGCGTTGCAGGGGCTGTGATGACTTCGGTCTGCGCCAGGAGCAGCTGATGTGCTTGTCCCAGGGCCGTGGGTGCCTGGGATCACCGACTGCTGGACCTTGGGGTATGAGTTGGCAGACGAGGATGACGTCCAGCCATGGCAAATGCATAGATCCGTAGGCTATCACTGCACCATATAGGAGGGGGGGAGTGAGACACAGGATGTGCTTCCTGTCTTTATTGATGCTTGGCGCCAACTGGGTCTTACAGGGTGATGGGTGATGCCTTGCTGCCGATATAGCCCAGCATATCCTACACAGGTCCTTTTCCCTTTTTACTTTTTCTAGTACTATTCCATCTCCCATCTTATAGATTCCCACTGGTCGTCTTTCACTTTTTCCCATTTCCATGACATGGCTTTTATCCACATTGAATTCCATCTCCCATTTTTAACTCCATTTCCGCAGTATTTTACAATCCTCTTTTTGTTTTATGACCCTGCACAGTTTCGCATCGTCCGCAAACAGATTTGTGTAGCTGTTCACTCCCTCTGGCATGTTGTTTATATATATGAGAAAAAGTATTGGCGCCAATACTGACCCCTGTGGCACTCCGCTTTCTACTGGTCTCCACTTGGACTTCATATCTTTAACTACCGTCCTTATTTCTCTCCCCCTCAAATAATTTTCTATCCATCTCAATGTGCTTAGTTTTAAGCCACCCTTCTCCTCTAACTTCCATAGTAATCTTTCATGTGGCACTTTATCAAACGCCTTTTTTAAATCTAAATAAATACAGTCAATCCATCCCTCTCTCTCTTGTACTTTATTAACTATTCTAGAGTAGAAACTCGATAAATTTGTTACTCATGACCTACCTTTTCTAAAACCAAATTGGCTATTTGATAATAATTTGTTGTCTTCAAGAAACTCAATCCATTGTTTCTTTATTACTCTTTCATACATCTTGCATATTACACTAGTTAGTGATACCGGTCTGTAATTTAAAGGTTCTTCCTTCCTTCCGTTCTTATATATGGGAATCACCTCAGCTCTTTTCCATTCTACTGGTACTGTTCCATTTTCTATTGAGCATTTTATGATGTTGTATATAGGACTTGCTATTTCTTCTCTACATTCTGCCTGAGACTTCATCCAGTCCCATTGCCTTCTCATCTAATTCCTTCATTAACTCTTTTATTTCAAGCTTGGTTACTTTAATCTCTTTCAAATGGACAGTCTCTCTATTACCCTGTGGTCTTTCAAATTTTGATTCCTTAGTAAAGACCTCCTGAAATTTACTATTTAACAGTTCTGCCATACTTTTTGGGTCTTCCACCATCCCGTTCTCTCCTTTTAACCTTTCTATAGTTTCTTTTTGTCTTATTTTTCCATTTATGAATCTGTAGAACAATTTCGGTTGCTCCTTGCATTTTTTGACAATGTCCTATTTATAGTTCCTTTCTTCTTCTTTCCTCACCTTAACATATTCATTTCTTGCTGCCTTGAAGTTTTCCTTATTTACTGGATTTCTATTTCTCTTCCACCTTTTCCATGCTCCATCTCGTTTCTCCTTTGCCCTAGCACACCTTGCATTAAACCAATCTTTCTTTCCTTCTTCTTTAGGTCTATGTTTTGGGACATATTCCCTGACTCCTGTTTTGTATATTTCCAAAAATAAGTTATACTTCTCTTGCACCATCTCTGAGTTTTCCATCTCCTCCTAGTTTATGTTTTTAAAATAGTTCTTGAGGTTCTCAATATCAGCCTTTCTGTAATTTAATCGGTCTCCTTTGTATGATTCGTCTCTATCTTCCTTTCCCTCTTCTATATCCATTTCTAATATTACATGGTCACTCTTTCCCAATGGGCACTTATATCTTATATCATCGTTCATTTGTATACCCCTCATAAAAACTAGGTCCAATCTCGCCGGCTCATCATTTCCTCTGAATCTTGTGTTTTCCTTTATTCTTTGGACCATCATATTATCTATCATTAGATTTAGGAATCTATCTCCCCAGGCTTCTTCCCCCATACCACTTTCATAATTTTCCCAGTCCACTTCTGTACAGTTGAAATCTCCTACTAATATCACTTTTCTCCTTTAATGATTCTCGTAAGACTCCTTATTGTGTCATTTATCACGTCATTATATTCTTGATTGGTCCATGAATTTGTTTTTGGTGGCACATATGTTCCAATGATTGTTAACTCCTTTTTATTAATATGTATTCTGATTTCCTTTCCCCAAACTCCAGTTGATTTACCACCATCTCCTTCCTTAACATCATCATGACTCCTCCTCTTCTTTTACCCACTCTGTCTCTCCTCCATATATTATACCGTTTATCTATGTCTATTTTTATTGCCTCTTTTAACAATATCTGGTTCTTCTTTCTTTATGTAATCTCTTGATTATAATTTACTTGATAAAGCCCCATCTATGTTCGTATACATAATTTTTAATTTCTTGTTCTCTTTTATATACCATTTCCTTATCCTGTCTCCTATAATTCTCCAAAAAAATGCCTTCTTCTCCTCCTCTGACCTTTCATTATTTTTTTCCTTTGCTTCTGCCACCAGTTCGTTGTGTCTCTTCCTTTCCTCCTCGTTTCTATTTTTCTTTATATATATATCTTTGCAACCTTCTGTTTCTCTGAGTTTTGTTTTTCTATATAGTATTTCTTCCTGTTGCTGCTTGTGATCTTAGTAGTATCTTAATTGGTCTCACTGTTCCTTCTGTGGATTTCTTTTACTTCCTCTTCTAAGTTCTGTCTATCCTCGTCATTTAGATTTTTTAATAGGTCTTTTACTGATTTCATTTCCTCTTTCTCCCTTCTTGGTCTATATTAACATTTTTTTCTTTCAGGCCAAAAATAATTACACTGTGTGTGTGTGTATTTACCTAGTTGTAGTTTTACAGGGCCTGGGCTTTATGCTCGTGTGGCCCTCCATATCTACACTTATCTAATTTTTCTTTAAAACTATGCACACTCGTTGCTGACACCACTTCCTCACTCAAACTGTTCCAAGTCTCAAAACATCTTTGCGAGAAACTATATTTTTTAACATCTCTCAGACATCTTCCCTTCCTCAGTTTCTTACTATGCGATCTTGTGCTTCTAGTGTCATATTCTTCTCTCAGGATTAGTTTCTCATTATCCACTTGATCCATTCCGTTAATCAATTTATAAACTTGTATCAGATCCCCTCTCTCTCTTCTCTGTTCCAGGGTTGGTAGATCCATAGCTTTTAATCTCTCCTCATATGTCATCCCTTTATATTCTGGAACCATTCTTGTAGCCATTTTTTGTAGTCTCGAATTTCCTTTTGTGTTTCTTTTTATGGGGCGTCCACACAACTCCTGCATATTCCAATCTAGGTTGTATTTTAGTACTTATCAATTTCTTCATCATTTCTTTGTCCATATAGTGAAATGCTAATCCAATATTCCGTAGCAAATTATATGTGTCTCTGAAAATTCTAGTGTGTGTGTGTGTGTGTGTGTATTTACCTATTTGTATATTACAGGGCCCGAGCTAAGCTCTCTGTGTCCTGTCTCCTTGTCCATTCCTGTCATATCTCTCTTTCATCTGATTGACACACACCGCATCAACGACATCACTGCTCAGTTTATTCCACTTATCAATGCTACGATGCGGGAAACTGTATTTTCTCATGTCATTTAGACAGATGTCTTTTATTAGCTTTTTTCCATGTCCTCGGAGCTGATTACTTGTGGTCACCTTTATCAACTCTCTGTCCAGTATGTCAATCCTGTTTACCAATTTATACATATTTATCATGTCTCCTCTTGTTCTTCTCTCTTCTAATGTGGTCAGCCCCAGCTTCCTCAGTCTTTCCTCATAGTCTAACTCCCTGAGTCCTGGTACCATCCTTGTTTCCAGCCTCTGTACCCTTTCTACCTTCTTCACGTTTTTCTTCATATGCGGTGACCAGACACAACCTGCATATTGTAACTGGGATCTTATTAAGGTACATAATATCTTCTTCATCATTCCAATATTTTGAAGCATGTTATATGTTTTCAAAAAAATCTTGTTAATGTGTTTCTCCGGTGACAAAGTGTTTTGCACGGTTACTCCTAAGTCTTTCTCCTCATTGGTCTCTTTAATTTTCTCATCACCCAGCCTGTAATCCCAGTTTGGTCTGTATCTACTTCTTTCCATTTTCATAACATGGGTCTTGTCTATATAAAACTCCATCTGCCACTCCTTACTCCACTCATATATTTTATCAAGATCTTCCTGTAACTTGTTACAATCTTCCACATTCCTTACTCTCCTCATAATTTTAGTATCGTCCGCAAACATGTTCATGTAACTGTCAATTCCTACTGGCATATCATTAACATAAATCAAAAACATGATGGGACCAAGCACTGACCCTTGTGGAACTCCACTGGTTACCTTCTTCCACTAGGACTTCCTTCCTCTCACCACTGTTCTCATTTCTCTTCCCATTAAGTAATTTTCCATCCATTTTGCTAGTTTATCATTTACTCCTCCAATCTTCTTTAGTTTCCACATCAGTCTATTGTGTGGTACTTTATCAAAGGCCTTTCTCAAGTCCAGGTAGATAGCATCCACCCATCCCTCTCTATGTTGTAGTATGTCAGTCACTCTTGAATAAAAACATAATAAATTGGATACGCACGATCTTCCTTTTCTGAAACCAAACTGTCTTTCACTCAGAATGTTTTCACTTTCTAGATACTCACTCCACTTAGCTTTAATTACTTCTTCACATACCTTGCACAATATACTAGTCAACGATACTGGTCTATAATTTAGCGGTTCCATTCTACTACCATTCTTATATATAGGCACAATGTCAGCTCTTTTCCACTCTTTCGGGACTAATCCTGTTCATATGGAGGTTTCCACAATATCAAATACGGGTTCAACAATTGATCCTTACATTCATTTAGCAACCTCCCAGATATGCCATCAGGCCCCATTGATTTATTAATATCCAGATTGCTTATAATTTTCCTTACATCTTCCTTAGTAACCATGATGTCCTGCATTTGCTTTATTTCCATAGGCCTTCCTCCCATAAAATGCTCCTCCTTTGTAAACACTTTGCAAAAGTTGTCGTTCAAAATTTCAGCTATATCTCCAGCATCCTCATATACTTCTTCCCCATTTTTTACCTTTTCTATTGCCTCCCTTATATTTAGTTTTCCATTTATGAATTTGTAAACATTTTTGGGTCACTATCACAGTTTTCCACCACCCTCTGTTCATATTCCTTCTGTGCTGTTCTCCTTACTTCAACATATCTATTCCTTGCTGTTTTGTAAACTTCTCTTGATAATACATCACTGTTTTTCTTAAGTTTCTTCCATGCCTTTTCTTTGTTCTTTTTTGCTTCTTCACAATTTCTATTAAACCACTGTTTATTATTTAAAGTCCTCTTTCTGTAATATGGCACAAATTTTTCACAGCAGAGTTATACAAATCCATAAATTTATCGTATTTCAATTGCATATCCCTTTCCTGGTATACCACGGACCAGTCAATTTCATTAAAGAACTCCCTTATATGGTTATAATTTGCCCTAATATAATTTAATTTTTCCTCCCTGCGTTCCACAATCTTATTCGTGCTTAATTCCGTATCCAGCTCAAAGCTTAGGACATCATGATCACTTCTCCCCAAGGGACATTTATGTTCAATTTCCTCTTGTAGAAAGATGCCCCTGGTAAATACCAAATCCAACCTTGCTGCAACATCTTGTCCCCTGCACCTTGTTGGTGATCTCACCCACTGTGTCATCAAGTTATTTGTTGCTACCTTTAACAATTCCTCTCCCCATTCATCACCATTCACCACTTCGTAGTCTTCCCACACTATTTCTTTACAATTAAAGTCTCCAACTATCATCACTCTATCCTTTCTGATGAGTTCTTGCTTCATTCTGTCTAGAGTATTTTTCATCACCATTTGGTACTGTTCATATTCCCAAGCATTGGTTCTGGGTGGTATGTATACTGTTATAATATTAATGTCCCTCTTGCCATCTGTTATAAGCATACTTATCACATCCTCATTTCTCTTACTATAGTTCACCTCCTTCACTATCAGATCTTCCTTAGTAAGAACCATTATACCACCACCTCCTTTATTTTTTCTATCATTTCTCCATACTTTGTAGTGTTTTTCAACAAACCAGTCTAGCTTTATTTCGGCCTTAGCTTTGTTTCCACTATACACATTATGTCCGGTTCGTTATTTCTTAGGTAATCCATACATTCTAGCCTCTTAGACAGAAATCCATCTATATTCATGTAAGTCACTTGTATTCCATTCCTAGTCTCTTTCTTCCATGTAATGTCTATTCCGTCTGTTTTATCCACCACTTCTTTAGCCTCCCATTTCTCATCCTCCAAAAAACTTGGTCTTTTCCTCCTCTGTTCTTTCGTCATTCCAAGCCCAATATTTTGAAGCATGTTATATGTTTTCCAAAAATCTTGTTAATGTGTTTCTCCGGTGACAAAGTGTTTTGCACGTTACTCCTAAGTCTTTCTCCTCATTGGTCTCTTTAATTTTCTCATCACCCAGCCTGTAATCCCAGTTTGGTCTGTATCTACTTCTTCCCATTTTCATAACATGGGTCTTGTCTATATTAAATTCCATCTGCCACTCCTTACTCCACTCATATATTTTATCAAGATCTTCCTGTAACTTGTTACAATCTTCCACATTCTTTACTCTCCTCATAATTTTAGTATCGTCCGCAAACATGTTCATGTAACTGTCAATTCCTACTGGCATATCATTAACATAAATCAAAAACATGATGGGACCAGCACTGACCCTTGTGGAACTCCACTGGTTACCTTCTTCCACTCGGACTTCCTTCCTCTCACCACTGTTCTCATTTCTCTTCCCATTAAGTAATTTTCCATCCATTTTGCTAGTTTATCATTTACTCCTCCAATCTTCTTTAGTTTCCACATCAGTCTATTGTGTGGTACTTTATCAAAGGCCTTTCTCAAGTCCAGGTAGATAGCATCCACCCATCCCTCTCTATGTTGTAGTATGTCAGTCACTCTTGAATAAAAACATAATAAATTGGATACACGATCTTCCTTTTCTGAAACCAAACTGTCTTTCACTCAGAATGTTTTCACTTTCTAGATACTCACTCCACTTAGCTTTAATTACTTCTTCACATACCTTGCACAATATACTAGTCAACGATACTGGTCTATAATTTAGCGGTTCCATTCTACTACCATTCTTATATATAGGCACAATGTCAGCTCTTTTCCACTCTTTCGGGACTAATCCTGTTCGTATGGAGGTTTCCACAATATCAAATACGGGGTTCAACAATTGATCCTTACATTCATTTAGCAACCTCCCAGATATGCCATCAGGCCCCATTGATTTATTAATATCCAGATTGCTTATAATTTTCCTTACATCTTCCTTAGTAACCATGATGTCCTGCATTTGCTTTATTTCCGTAGGCCTTCCTCCCATAAAATGCTCCTCCTTTGTAAACACTTTGCAAAAGTTGTCGTTCAAAATTTCAGCTATATCTCCAGCATCCTCATATACTTCTTCCCGTTTTTACCTTTTCTATTGCCTCCCTTTTATTTAGTTTTCCATTTATGAATTTGTAAAACATTTTGGGTCACTATCACAGTTTTCCACCACCCTCTGTTCATATTCCTTCTGTGCTGTTCTCCTTACTTCAACATATCTATTCCTTGCTGTTTTGTAAACTTCTCTTGATAATACATCACTGTTTTTCTTAAGTTTCTTCCATGCCTTTTCTTTGTTCTTTTTTGCTTCTTCACAATTTCTATTAAACCACTGTTTATTATTTAAAGTCCTCTTTCTGTGATATGGCACAAACTTTTCACAGCAGAGTTATACAAATCCATAAATTTATCGTATTTCAATTGCATATCCCTTTCCTGGTATACCACGGACCAGTCAATTTCATTAAAGAACTCCCTTATATGGTTATAATTTGCCCTAATATAATTTAATTTTTCCTCCCTGCGTTCCACAATCTTATTCGTGCTTAATTCCGTATCCAGCTCAAAGCTTAGGACATCATGATCGCTTTTCCCCAAGGGACATTCATGTTCAATTTCCTCTTTAGAGAGATGCCCTGGTAAATACCAAATCCAACCTTGCTGCAACATCTTGTCCCCTGCACCTTGTTGGTGATCTCACCCACTGTGTCATCAAGTTATTTGTTGCTACCTTTAACAATTCTTCTGCCCACTCACCACCATTCACCACTTCGTAGTCTTCCCACACTATTTCTTTGCAATTAAAGTCTCCAACTATCATCACTCTATCCTTTCTGATGAGTTCTTGCTTCATTCTGTCTAGAGTATTTCTCATCACCATTTGGTACTGTTCATATTCCCAAGCACTGGTTCTGGGTGGTATGTATACTGTTATAATATTAATGTCCCTCTTGCCATCTGTTATAAGCATACTTATCACTTCCTCATTTCTCTTACTATAGTTCACCTCCTTCACTATCAGATCTTCCTTAGTAAGAACCATTATACCACCACCTCCTTTATTTTTCTATCATTTCTCCATACTTTGTAGTGTTTTACAACAAACCAGTCTAGCTTTATTTCGGCCTTAGCTTTGTTTCCACTACACACATTATGTCCGGTTCGTTATTTCTTAGGTAATCCATACATTCTAGCCTCTTAGACAGAAATCCATCTATGTTCATGTAAGTCACTTTTATTCCATTCCTAGTCTCATTCTTCCATGTAATGTCTATTCCGTCTGTTTTATCCACCACTTCTTTAGCCTCCCATTTCTCATCCTCCAAAAAAACTTGGTCTTTTCCTCCTCTGTTCTTTCGTCATTCCTCTCTTTCACTTCAGTTACAAGCTCCTTCATTTTCATTCGCTCATCTTGTGACATATTTCTTCTTATGTAAATTGTTTTGGTTTCCTCAGAGTCCTTAAGTTTCCAAGCCCTCCTCAACAAGGCCTCAGCTGCCACCTGAGACTTTAATTTCAATTTTAATGGTCTATTCTTGCCTTCCTCAAAAGCTCCCAATCTCACACTTTCTTCTACCTCAGCATATAGGTCCTCTTCTTCCACAGAGATCTTGTTCAGTAAAGACTTAATCCTGTCATTTTCCTTATCCTCCTGTCCTGCCAGTTCCTGTTAGTTTCCTCCTCAATCCTATTATGATCACACATTTTTCTTTTCAGCAATATCTCTCACCACATACTCATTTTCCTTTAGTGCCTTTACCATTTCCTCTGCGTAATCCCTTTATTTTCCTCTTCCTGCTTTTTACTATCTCCTAAAGGACCTTTGTACCTCCTGATGTTCATGGTTCACTTCTTTCATCCTGGTATCAATTAGATTAAGGCATTCCTCCTTCCTCAAGTCCCCTTCGGATATTTTCATCTCCATTTCCATGAGTTTAGCCTTCATCTCTTCACATTGTTTCCTTAGTTGTTGGTTTTCTTTCTCCATCTCTACTTTTTCCTTCAATAGCTCTTTATTCGCTAACGTTAACAAATAGATCTCTTTTTTGAACGAATCATTCTCGGCTAGAACTCTATCCAGTTTTTCTTCTATGGACAAAATGTTTAGGAACTTACTTTCCAGTGCCTGGATTCTTGCATCCATATCTAATTTCTCCAGTCCTTTTGGCGTAGTTATAAACCTTCAAAGTCTCTTGTTTGTCTAGACGCCATTTTGTTATCGTCAGCTGATTACGGCCAAAACAATCACCGCCCACACTCTCCTCTCAGGGATCACTCTCCATATCCTCACTTTCAACACTAAGCGACAGTAGGACATTAACAGGACACTAACTTAGAGTTACCCGGGCCCTGTAACACCATAGGTATTTTCCTTCTTCCGTCCGCAGCGAGGCGAGCCGTCTCTCAGCGACAGTGTGTGTGTGTGTGTGTGTGTGTGTGTGTGTGTGTGTGTGTGTGTGTGTGTGTGTTTACCTAATTGTATTTACCTAATTGTAACATACGGAAAAGAGCTATGCTCGTGTTGTCCCGTCTCCATATCTATTAATGTCCAGCTTTTCTTAAAATCATGAATATTCCTTGCGTTGACCACTTCCACGTCTAAACTATTCCATGCTTCCACCCTTCTATGAGGGAAGCTATATTTTTCACATCTCTCCTATAAGTGGCCATTTTAGTTTTTCCCATGCCCTCTCGACATTCTTTCATTCCACATACACAGATCTTCCCTATCCATTTTTCCATGCCAATCATCACTCTGTATATTGCTATCAGGTCTCCCCTTTCTCTTCTGTTTTCCAGGGTCGGAAGTTGCATTCTTTTCAGTCTGTCTTCATAAGTCAAATCTCTTAAGTCAGGCACCATTTTGTTGCAGCCCTCTGTACTTTCTCTAGTTTCCTTATGTGTTTCTTTAAGTTCGAGCCCACTGTATTGTTGCATATTCAAGCCTCGGTCTTATCATTGCAGTAATTATTTTCTTCATCATTTCTTCATCTAAATATACGAACGCCACTCTTATGTTCCTCAATAAGTTCAATACTTCTCCAATTATTTTGTTTATATGTCTCTCTGGCGATAGGTCATTGGTAATTGTCACCCCAAGGTCTTTTTCTTCATGACTGGTTTTATGTCTTCATTTCCTATCTTGTACATACTCCTGATTCTTCTTTCACTCTTGCCAAACTCTATTTTCTTGCATTTTGTCGTGTTGAACTCCATTTGCCATGTACAGCTCCATTTCCATATTCTGTCCAAGTCTTCCTGGAGTAGTTCGCAATCTTTGTCACATCTCACTTTTCTTAACAATTTTGCATCGTCTGCAAATAGGCTCACATAACTGGACACCCCATCCACCATGTCATTTATGTAGACCGCGAACATTACTGGTGCCAACACTGATCCCTGTGGAACTCCACTCTCCACCAAGCCCCATTCTGATGGTCTGTCCTTAATTATTGTTCTCATTTCTCTTCCTACCAAAAGTCTTCCATCCATTTTAGTAAACTGCCATGCACTCCTCCTACCATTTCAAGTTTCCAGATCAGTCTCCGGTGTGGTACCTTATCAAAGGCCTTTTTTAAATCCAGATATATTCCATCAGCCCAACCATCTCTTTCCTGTATTACATCTATCACCCTCGAATAGTAACATATCAGGTTTGTCGTGCATGAACGCCCTTTTCTAAAACCAAATTGACACTCACAAAGTATGTCATTTTTCTCCAAGAAGTCTGTCCATCTATTCTTCACCACCCTCTCACACATCTTAGCTACCACACTTGTAAGTGACACTGGTCTATAGTTCAATGGGTCTCTCTTGTTACCTGATTTATAGATTGGGACAATGTTAGCTCTTTTCCAGTCTTGGGGCACTACACCTTCCCTTAATGAGGCATCAATTACTTCACAAACTTTTTCTGCCAGTTGCTCCTGCATTCTCTTAAAATCCATCCTGATACCCCATCAGGTCCCACAGCTTTTCTCACTTCTAAACTCCCCATCATATTCTTGATCTCCTCCACAGTTACTTGAAACTCCTTCATAATCCCTTTCTGTTCCATTACCAGTGGTTTGTCAAAAGCAGTCTCCTTTGTGAATACCTTCCGAAAGCATCCATTCATAGCCTCTGCCATTTCCTGGGATCTTCACTGCATACTCCATTTACTTCTAAACTTTCAATACTTTCTCTATTTTTGATGTTGTTGTTCACATGTCTGTAAAAAGCCTTGGTTGGTCTTTACATTTATCAATTATATCCTTTTCTTGTTTCTTTCTTTCTTCTCTTCTAATCAACACATATTCATTTCTTGCTCTTTTGTAACTTTCCCACTGCTTAATCCGTCTTTTCCTTCTCCACCTCTTCCATGCATCCTCTTTTCTTGTTCTAGCCTTTTCACATCTATCGTTAAACCAGTCCTGCTTTCCAACTTCTCTATGTTGTCTTATTGGTACAAATTTTTCTCACCTTCTTTGTATATTTTATAAATTCCTTCCACTTTTCATTTGCTCCTTAGCACTCTTGAATTTCATCCAATTTGTCTCTTGAAAGAATTTCTTTAGGTTTCCAAAATCTGTCTTGGCATAATTCCATCTTCCCACTTTATATTCTTCATTTCTTCTAGATTTCTCTTCATCTATCACCTTGAACTCCAAAACTGCATGATCACTCTTTGCTAAAGGGCACTCCACCCTCATCTCCTCAATGACCATTGGCTCTGTACTAAAGACCAAGTCCAGTCTTGACGATGCTCCTCTCCTCCAAACCTAGTATCTTCTTTGACCCACTGAGTTAACACATTTTCCATTGCCAGTGTCAATAGTGTATTTCCCATGTTGTCTCTGATCCTTCCATTGACCAGTCCTCCCAACACACCTCTTTACAATTAAAATCTCCCATCATTATAGTTCGTTCACAGCCACCCAACATTTCTTCCAGACATGTTCCTGTATCACTTATCATTTCTTCATATTCCTGTACTGACCATGCATTTGTCTTAGGTGGTACGTACACCACTATGTAGTGCCTCTTTTTCCTTCATTAGTTTCTGCTCTGATCTTTAGCACTTCTGCCTTTCCCATACCTTCTTTCACTTGATCCACCTTTATATCTTTTTAACCAGCAACATCACTCCTCCTCCCATCTTACCTACTCTATTTCTTTTCCAAACATTATATTTCCTTCTCCAACCATCATCAGGTCTTCTCCTCTCTCAGTTTTGTTTCAGTAAGACCCACAATATCTGGGTTCTTGTCCCTCAAGTAATCGTTGAGTTCTAAAATCCCGATATCACTCCATTTATGTTGGAATACATTACATTCGCTCATACGTAAGTTTCTTTAGTCCTTTCTTGCTGTACTTTTCTGGGTTATGAACCACTTCCTCAGTCTCATATCCAAGATTCTCCAGAAAAACTCTTTCTTCTCCTCTTCTGTCCTCTCTTCATTTTTTTCAAAGCCTCCTTTCTCAACTCATTTAACATTTCTCTTTCCTTTTCACCGAGATCTCTTCTCAACCAAATCTTCCTTGTTGTTTCCTGCTGGGCTAGCCTCCATGACTTCTCCACCAATTCATCTACATCCTTTTGTGACTTAAGTTTGATTCTTATTGGCCTCATACCTTCTCTTGTGAACTTTCCAATTCTATGGAAGTCCTCTATTTCTTGTACTAGGTCTTTTCCTCCTCCTGCACCACATTAATGATATTATTTATCACCTTTTTATGTTTTCTCTCTCTCCATTTTACTCGGTGTCTTATCCTCCTCCACACCAAATATCACCACACATCTCTTTTTGTCTACAGTTTCCCTCACCAATGTCTCATTTGACTTAATAACCTTCACCACTTTCTCAGCAATCTTCTCTTCTATGATCTGTTGATCTATAATTTCAGCAAGGCCCAAAGTTTTCTCCCCAGACTCTTTGATTTCCTTTTCCAGACTTGCAACTTTGTAATTTACCTCCTTTCTTTCCACTTCCTGACTTTTTTCCATTCAGCCTGCTTCTCCATCACTTTTCCTAGAGATTCTCCACATTTTTCGCAATTCACTTTAATTAGCTTAACTTCCTCTTTCAGTACTTCATTTTCCTTCTTCATATCGGCACACTCTTTCATTACATTGTCATAACTCGTTTCCAGGCCCCATACTTTTCAAACAGTTTTCAATTTTACCTTCCAACTCCAGAATTTTCTTCACATAAGCGCTCTTCTCCATTATTCCTTGAAATCCTGTGAAGTCTGATTCATCTTTCGAGTTCACGGCCGCCATGTTGCGCAGATGTAAACAAACCAGCTGATGGCTCAAACGCAGGCTACAGTTTATATTCACCTTCCTGGACATTATTTTGCTAATCAACAGTTAACATGACTATATGGAGACGGGACAAACATTACCAGCTCCTTTCCCACCTTGGTTACTCTTAGGCAATGGTAACTGTAGAATTAGAGATGATTGCTCTGGAGCTCAGCGACCACATCCGCCATCGACGATGTCCCGTGTGTGTGTGTGTGTGTGTGTGTGTGTGTGTGTGTGTGTATTTACCTAGTTGTATTTACCTAGTTGTAGTTTTACAGGGCCTGGGCATTATGCTTGTGTGGTCCCGTCTCCATATCTACACTTATCCAATTTTTCTTTAAAACTATGTACAAGTACACTTTGCTGATACCACTTCCTCACTCAAACTGTTCCAAGTCTCAACACATCTTTGCGGGAAACTAAATTTTTAACATCTCTCAGACATCGTCCCTTGCTTAGTTTCTTACTATGCGATCTTGTGCTTCTAAAGTCATATTCTTCTCTCAGGATCAGTTTCTCATTATCCACTTCATCCATTCCGTTAATCAATTTATAAACTTGTATCAGATCCCCTCTTTCTCTTCTCTGCTCTAAGGTTGGTAGATCCATTGCCTTTAGTCTCTCCTCATATGCCATCCCTTTAAATTCTGGAACCATTCTTGTAGCCATTTTTTGTAGTCTCTCTAATTTTCTTATGTGTTTCTTTTTATGGTGAGTCCACACAACTCCTGCATATTCCAATCTAGGTCTTATTTTAGTACTTATCAATTTCTTCATCATTTCCTTGTCCATATAGTGAAATGCTACTCCAATATTCCTTAGCAAATTATACGTCTCTGAAAATTCTATCAATATGGCTTACCGGTTGATTATTTTCTTCCATTGTCACTCCCAAGTCCTTTTCCTTTTTTACTTTTTCTAGTTCTACTCCATCTCCCATCTTATAGATTCCCACTGGTCGTCTTTCACTTTTCCCATTTCCATGACATGGCTTTTGTCCACATTGAATTCCATCTCCATTTTTGCTCCATTTCCAGATCTTGTTTAAGTCTTCCTGTAGTATTTCACAATCCTCTTTTGTTTAATGACTCTGCACAGTTTCGCATCGTCCAAAAACAGATTTATGTAGCTGTTCACTCCCTCTGGCATGTCATTTGTATATACGAGAAAAAGTATTGGTGCCAATACTGACCCTGTGGCACTCCGCTGTCTACTGTTCTCCACTTGGACTTCATATCTTTAACTATCGTCCTTATTTCTCTCCCCTTAAGTAATTCTTCATCCATCTCAATGTGCTTCCTTTTAAGCCACCCTTCTCCTCTAACTTCCATAGTAATCTTTCATGTGGCACTTTATCAAAAGCCTTTTTAGATCTAAATAAATACAGTCAACCCATCCTCTCTCTCTTGTACTTTATCAACTATTCTAGGTAGAAACTCAATAAATTTGTCACATGACCGACCTTTTCTAAAACCAAATTGGCTATTTGATAATATTTTGTTGTCTTCAAGAAACTCGATCCATTGCTTCTTTATTACTTTTTCACACATCTTGCATATTACACTAGTTAGTGATACCGGTCTGTAATTTAAAGGTTCTTCCTTCCTTCCGCTCTTATATATGGGAACCACCTCAGCTCTTTTCCACTCCACTGGCACTGTTCCATTTTCTATTGAGCATTTTATGATGTTGTATATTGGACTTGCTAGTTCTTCCTACATTCTTTCAGTATTCTGCCTGAGACTTCATCCGGTCCCATTGCCTTTTCCTCATCTAGTTCCGTCATCAACTTTTTTTTTCAAGCTTGGTTACCTTAATCTCTTTCATATAGACAGTCTCTCTATTACCCTGTGGTCTTTCAAATTTGGATTCCTTAGTAAAGACCTCATGAAATTTACTATTTAACAGTTCTGCCATACTTTTGGGTCTTCCACCATTCCGTTTTCTCCTTTTAACCTTTCTATTGTTTCTTTTTGTCTTATTTTCCATTTATGAATCTGTAGAACAATCTTGGTTGTTCTTTACATTTTTCGACAATGTCCTTTTCATAGTTCTTTTCTTTTTCCTTTCTCACCTTAGCATATTTATTTCTTGCTGTTTTGAAGTTTTCCTTATTTTCTGGATTTCTGTTTCTTCTCCACCTTTTCCATGCTCCATCTCGTTTCTCCTTTGCTAGCACATCTTGCATTAAACCAATCTTTCTTTCCTTCTTCTTTAGGTCTATATTTGAACATATTCCTGACCCCAGTTTTGTATATTTCCAAAATAAGTTATATTTCTCTTGAACCGTTAATGAGTTTTCCATCTCCTCCCAGTTTACGTTTTAAAATAGTTCTTGAGATTCTCAATATCAGCCTTTCTGTAATTTAATCGGTCTCCTTTGTATGATTCATCTCTATCTTCCTTTCCTTCTTCTATATCCATCTCTAATATTACATGGTCACTCTTTCCCAATGGGCACTTGTATCTTATATCATCGTTAATTGGTATATCCCTTGTAAAAACTAGGTCTAATCTTGCCGGCTCATCGTTTCCTCTGAATCTTGTGTTTTCCTTTACTCTTTGGACCATCAAATTATCTATCATTAGGTTCAGGAATCTATCTCCCCAGGCATCTTCCCCCATACCACTTTCATAGTTTTCCCAGTCTACCTCCTTACAGTTGAAATCTCCTACCAATATCACTTTTCTTCTTTCCTTAATGATTCTTGTATCTATCATGTCTCTATATTATATGTTTCTTTTTATGAGGGGTCCACACTACTCCTGCATATTCCAAACTGGGTCTTATTATAGTACTTATCAATTTTTTCATCATTTCTTTGTCCATGTAGTGAAATGCAACTCCAATATTCCTCAACAAATTATATGTTTCTCTAAAGTTCTATCAATATGGCTTACCTTGATTGTTTTCTTCCATCATCACTCCAAGTCCTTTTCCTTTTTACTTTCTCTGTTCTCTCCATCTCCATCTTATAGATTCCCATGTCATCTTTCACTCTTTCCCATTTCCATGACATCTTTTGTTCACATTGAATTCCATTTCCCACTTCTTACTCCATTCCCAGATCTTATTTAGGTCTTCTTGCAGTATTTCACAACCCTCTTTTTGCTTTATAACTCTGCACATTTTGTATCATCTGCAAACAGATTTATGTAGCTGTTCACTCCTTCTGGCATGTCTTATATAAATGAGGAAAATATTCCAATACTAATCCCACAGCACTCTTTCAACTGCTCTCCACTTGGACTTTATATCTTTAACTACCTTCCTTATTTCTCTCCCTCAATAATTTTCTATCCATCTCAATGTGCCTCCTTTCCACCTTTCTCTAACTTCCATAGTAATCTTGCATGTCATTTTGTCAAACTTTTTTAAATCCAAATAAATACTCAACCATCCCTCTCTCTTGTACTCTATCAACTATTCTAGAATAGAAACTCAGTAAATTAGTTACACCACTGTCTTTTCTAAAACCAAATTGGCTATTTGATATTAATTTGTTGTCTTCAAGGAACTCGATCCATTGTTTCTTTATTATTCTTTCACCATCTTGCATATTACACTAGTTAGTGATACTGGTCTGTAATTTAAAGGTTCTTCCTTCCTTCTGCTCTTATATATGGGAACCACCTCAGCTCTTTTTCATTCTACGGGTACTGTTTCATTTTCTATTGAACATTTCATAATGTTGTATATAGGACTTGCTAGTTCTTCCCTACATTCTTTCAGTATTGTACCTGAGACTTCATCCGGTCCCATTGCCTTCTTTTCATCCAGTTCCTTCAAGCTTGGTTACTTTAACCTCCTTCATATAGACTGTCTCTCTATTA
The DNA here is from genome assembly GCF_017591435.1 of Portunus trituberculatus. Lineage (NCBI taxonomy): Eukaryota > Metazoa > Arthropoda > Malacostraca > Decapoda > Portunidae > Portunus > Portunus trituberculatus. The sequence goes on from NC_059303.1 coordinate 2,473,408, forward strand.
CCCTGTGGCCTTTCAAATTTGGGATTCCTTAGTAAAGACCTCCTGGAATTTATTATTTAATAGTTCTGCCATACTTTTTGGGTCTTCCACCATCCTGTTCTCTCCTTTTGACCTTTCTATTGTTTCTTTTTGCCTAATTTTTCCATTTATGAATCTGTAGAACAATTTCGGTTGCTCCTTATTTTTTTCAACAATGTCCTTTTCAAAGTTCTTTTCCTCTTCCTTCCTCACCTTAACATATTCATTTCTCGCTGCCTTGAAGTTTTCCTTATTTACTGGGATTTCTATTTCTCCTCCACCTTTTCCATGCTCCATCTCTTTTCTCCTTTGCCCTAGCACACCTTGCATTAAACCAATCTTTCTTTCCTTCTTTAGGTCTCTATTTCGGGACCTATTCCATGACTCCTGTTTTGTATATTTCCAAAAATAAGTTATACTTCTCTTGCACTGTCTCTTGAGTTTTCTATCTCCTCCCAGCTTATGTTTTTAAAATAGTTCTTGAGATTCTCAATATCAGCCTTTCTGTAATTTAATCGGTCTTCTTTGTATGAATCGTCTCTATCTTCCTTTCCCTCTTTTATATCCATTTTTAATATTACATGTTCACTCTTTCCCAATGGGCACTTATATCTTATATCATCGTTCATTTGTATATTGTGTGTGTGTGTATTTACTTAGTTGTATTTACCTAGTTGTAGTTTTACAGGGTCTGGGCTTTATGCTCGTGTGGCCCCATCTCCATATCTACACTTATCCAATCTTACTTTAAAAGTATGCACACTCGTTGCAGACACTACTTCTTCATTTAAACTGTTCAACGTCTCAATACATCTCTGGAAACTATATTTTTAATATCTCTCAGACATCTTCCTTTTCTCAGCTTTTACTATGCGATCTTGTGCTTCGATGTCATATTCTTCTCTCAGGATCAGTTTCTCATTATCCACTTGGTCCATTCCGTTGATCAATTTATAAACTTGTATCAGGTCTCCTCTCTCCTTCTTTGTTCCAGGGTTGGTAGATCCACAGCCTTTAGTCTCTCCTCATATGTCATCCCTTCAAATTCTGGAACCATTCTTGTAGCCATTTTTGTAGCCTCTCAATTTCCTTATGTGTTTCTTTTTATGAGGGGTCCACACTACTCCTGCATATTCCAATCTGGGTCTTATTATAGTACTTATCAATTTCTTCATCATTTCTTTGTCCATGTAGTGAAATGCTACTCCAATATTCCTTAGCAAATTATATGTTTGTCTAAAAATTCTATCATTATGGCTTACTGGTTGATTGTTTTCTTTCATCGTCACTCCTAAGTCCTTTTCCTTTTTGACTTTCTCCACTTCTACTCCATCTCCCATCTTCTAGATTCCCATGGGTCGTCTTTCACTCTTTCCCATTTCCATGACATGGCTTTTGTTCACATTGAATTCCATTTCCAACTTTTTGCTCCATTCCCAGATTTTATTTAGGTCTTGTTGCAGTATTTCACAATCCTCTTTTTGCTTTATAACTCTGCACAGTTTTGTATCATCTGCAAACATATTTATGTAGCTGTTCACACCTTCTGGCATGTCATTAATATAAATGAGGAAAAGTATTGGTGCCAATACTGACCCCTGTGGCACTCTGCTTTCTACTGCTCTCTACTTGGACTTCATATCTTTAACTACCGTCCTTATTTCTCTCCCCCTCAAATCATTTTCTATCCATCTCAATGTGCTTCCTTTTAAGCCACCTTTTTCCTCTAACTTCCACAGTAATCTTGCATGTGTCACTTTGTCAAACACCTTTTTTAAATCCAAATAAATACAGTCAACCCATCCCTCTCTCTCTTGTACTCTATCAACTATTCTAGAATAGAAACTCAATAAATTAGTTACACAAGACCGTCTTTTTCTAAAACCAAATTGGCTATTTGATATTAATTTGTTGTCTTCAAGGAATTCGATCCATTGTTTCTTTATTATTCTTTCACACATCTTGCATATTACACTAGTTAGTTATACCGGTCTGTAATTTAAAGGTTCTTCCTTCCTTCCGCTCTTATATATGGGAACCACCTCAGCTCTTTTCCATTCTACTGGTACTGTTCCATTTTCTATTGAGCATTTTATGATGTTGTATATAGGACTTGCTAGTTCTTCCCTACATTCTTTCAGTATTCTGCCTGAGACTTCATCTGGTCCCATTGCCTTCTCTTCATCCAGCTCCTTCATTAACTCTTTTATTTCAAGCTTGGTTACTTTAATCTCTTTCATATAGATTGTCTCTCTATTACTCTGTGGCCTCTCAAATTTGGATTCCTTAGTAAAGATCTGGAATTTTTTATTTAATAGTTCTGCCATACTTTTTGGGTCTTCCACCATCCCGTTCTCCTTTTAACCTTTCTATTGTTTCTGTTTGCCTAATTTTTCCATTTATGAATCTATAGAACAATTTTGGTTGCTCCTTACATTTTTCGACAATGTCTTTTTCGAAGTTCTTTTCCTCTTCCTTCTTCACCTTAACATATTCATTTCTCGATGCTTTGAAGTTTTCCTTATTTGCTGGATTTCTATTTCTCCTCCACCTTTTCCATGCTCCATCTCTTTTCTCCTTTGCTTGGCATACCTTGCATTAAACCAATCTTTCTTTCCTTCTTCTTTAGGTCTATATTTCGGGACATATTCCCTGACTCCTGTTTTGAATATTTCCTAAAATAAGTTATATTTGTCTTGCATTGTCTCTGAGTTTTCCATCTCTTCCCAGTCTACGTTTTTAAAATAGTTCTTGAGATTCTCAATATCAACATTTCTGTAATTTAATCGTTCTCCTTTGTATGTATCGTCTCTATCTTCGTTTCCTCTTCTATATCTATTTCTAATTTTGTATGGTCACTCTTTCCCAATGGGCACTTATATCTTATATCATCATTCATTTGTATACCCCTTGTAAAAATTATGTCCAATCTCGTGTGTGTGTGTGTGTGTTTGTGTGTGTGTGTATTTACCTATTTGCCTATTTGTGTATTACAGGGCCCGAGCTGAGCTCTCTGTGACCTGTCTCCTCGTTCATTCCTGTCATATCTCTCTTTCATCTGATTGACACACACCGTGTCAACGACATCAGTGCTCAGTTTATTCCACTTATCAATGCTACGATGCGGGAAACTGTATTTTCTCACGTCATTTAGACAGATGTCCTTTATTAGCTTTTTTCCATGTCCTCGGAGATGATTACTTGTGGTCACCTATATCAACTCTCTATCCAGTATGTCAATCTTGTTCAACAATTTATACATAGTTATCATGTCTCCTCTTGTTCTTCTCTCTTCTAATGTGGTCAGCCCCAGCTTCCTCAGTCTTTCCTCATAGTCTAACTCCTGAGTCCTGGTACCATCCTTGTTGCCAGCCTCTGTACCCTTTCCACCTTCTTCACATTTTTCTTCATACGCAGTGACCAGACACATGCTGCATATTCTAACTGGGGTCTTATTAAGGTACATAATATCTTCTTCATCATTCCTTCATCTAGGTAGTGGAATGCAAGGCCAATATTTTGAAGCATGTATGTTTTCCCAAAAATCTTGTTAATGTGTTTCTCCGGTGACAAGGTCTTTTTCCTCATTGGTCTCTTTAATTTTCTCATCACCCAGCCTGTAATTCCAGTTTGGTCTGTATCTACTTCTTCCCATTTTCATAACATGGGTCTTGTCTATATTAAATTCCATCTGCCACTCCTTACTCCACTCATATATTTTATCAAGATCTTCCTGTAACTTGTTACAATCTTCCACATTCTTTACTCTCCTCATAATTTTAGTATCGTCCAAACATGTTCATGTAACTGTCAATTCCTACTGGCATATCATTAACATAAATCAAAAACATGATGGGACCCAGCACTGACCCTTGTGGAACTCCACTGGTTACCTTCTTCCACTCGGACTTCCTTCCTCTCACCACTGTTCTCATTTCTCTTCCCATTAAGTAATTTTCCATCCATTTTGCTAGTTTATCATTTACTCCTCCAATCATCTTTAGTTTCCACATCAGTCTATTGTGTGGTACTTTATCAAAGGCCTTTCTCAAGTCCAGGTAGATAGCATCCACCCATCCCTCTCTATGTTGTAGTATGTCAGTCACTCTTGAATAAAAACATAATAAATTGGATACACGATCTTCCTTTTCTGAAACCAAACTGTCTTTCACTCAGAATGTTTTCACTTTCTAGATACTCACTCCACTTAGCTTTAATTACTTCTTCACATACCTTGCACAATATACTAGTCAACGATACTGGTCTATAATTTAGCGGTTCCATTCTACTACCATTCTTATATATAGGCACAATGTCAGCTCTTTTCCACTCTTTTGGGACTAATCCTGTTCGTATGGAGGTTTCCACAATATCAAATACGGGGTTCAACAATTGATCCTTACATTCATTTAGCAACCTCCCAGATATGCCATCAGGCCCCATTGATTTATTAATATCCAGATTGCTTATAATTTTCCTTACATCTTCCTTAGTAACCATGATGTCCTGCATTTGCTTTATTTCTGTAGGCCTTCCTCCCATAAAATGCTCCTCTTTTGTAAACACTTTGCAAAAGTTGTTCAAAATTTCAGCTATATCTCCAGCATCTTCATATACTTCTTCCCCGTTTTTTACCTTTTCTATTGCCTCCCTTTTATTTAGTTTTCCATTTATGAATTTGTAAAACATTTTTGGGTCACTATCACAGTTTTCCACCACCCTCTGTTCATATTCCTTCTGTGCTGTTCTCCTTACTTCAACATATCTATTCCTTGCTGTTTTGTAGACTTCTCTTGATAATACATCACTGTTTTCTTAAGTTTCTTCCATGCCTTTTCTTGTGTGTATTTACCTGGTTGTAACATAAAGGAAAAGAGCTCTGCTCATGTTGTTCCATCTCCATATCTATGCAAATCCAATATTTCTTTGAACTTATCTATTGTCCTTGCTTCAATAACTCTCTTATCTAAACCGTTCCGTATCTCTACACATCTTTGCTGAACTTCTTGATATCTCTCCTGCAGTTGTCTTTTCTTATGTCACTCTTGTCTTTCTTGTCACTGTTGTCCCAGACTAGTAAGTCTTCTCTATTTAATTTTTCTAGTCTATTCATTGCTCTGTACACTGCTATTAAATCTCCTCTTTCCCTTCTCTGGTCTAAGATTGTAAGGCCTAGTATTTGTAGTCTTTCTTGGAGTAGGCAGTAGTCACCTGCCGCCCGGTGGAATACTCCAGGAGAGGTACTTACGAGGATGTAGGCAGTGCTGCAGACTGAGTGATTCCCGTGTCCTCTCTTCCCGGTTCCCTTTGTGGTCTCATTTATACAATTGAGCAGCTGCAGCCTGCCCTCTAAAGACAACTTCTACTACTTCCTACACTACACTACAACACCTTACACTTTTACACTCTCTTCAAATCAAAATTTAATAATGGCTTCACCACGCCCTGCCTCGGAGTCCCCTCTGGGAGGGACCATAAATGTCCCCAGGTCGGACTGCCCCTCTGCTGTCGACCTTGGGTGTCTTGACACTTCATCTAATACTTTCACTATCAATTTCTGCAACATTCGTGGCCTTCGTTCTAATTTTCAATCTGTGGAACACCACCTCTCCTCTACTAAACCTCATCTTCTCTTCCTAACCGAAACACAGTTGTCTGTGACTACTGACAGCAGCCCCTTTTCTGTTCCCTCCTACTTGCTCTATCCTCATTTTCAATCCAAAGCTGGATGTTGCGCATACGTGCGTAACGACACCACTTGCTCTCGTGCCCACAATCTTGAATCTTCAGAATTTTCTACCATCTGGCTAAGACTTCAATGTCACTCTCTAACTAAATTCATCTGTGCTGTATACCTCTCACCTAATTCCTCTGACTATGTAAAATTCTTTGACTATTTGACTTCCAAGGTGGAGCACATCTTATCTCACTTTCCTTTTGCTGAGATCTCCATTTTAGATTTCAATGTTCACCACCAGCTTTGGCTTTCATCTTCTTTCACTGACCAACCTGGTGAACAAACCTTCAACTTTGCTATCCTTCATGACCTAGAGCAGCTAGTGAAGTTCCCTACCCGTATTCCTGACCGCCTTGGAGACACGCCCAACATTCTTGATCTTTTCCTAACCTCCAACCCTTCTGCTTACTCTGTTAAACTTTCCTCTCCGTTGGGCTCCTCCGACCACAATCTAATTTCCGTTACCAGTTCTATCACTCCAGTGCAGCCTCAGGACCCGCCTAAGCGGAGGTGCTTCTGGCATTTTAACTCTGCTAAGTGGGAGGAACTAAGGCAGTACTATTCTGATTTCCTTGGGATGATTATTGTTTTCATGTCAGAGATCCTTCTCTTTGTGCCGAGCGCATAACAGAGGTGATTATCTCTGGCATGGAGCTATACATTCCTCATACTTTCTCTAACCCTAAAGCTAAAAAGCCTTGGTTTAACTCTGCTTGTTCTCGTGCTGTCAATGATAGAGGCGGCTCACAAACGGTTCCGTAGCCATCCAACTGCTGAAACTCATGCCCTATATATTTCTGCCCGTAATCATGCCAAATCTATTCTCCAACTTACTAAAACTCTTTCATCAATAGAAAATGTCAAAGTCTTTCCAATTCTAACTCCTCTCGAGATTTCTGGCATCTAGCCAATAATATCTCTAACAACTTTACTTCTTCGTCTTTCCTCCTTTACTTCATCCAGATGGCTCTACAGCTGTCTCTTCTTTTCTAAAGCTGAACTCTTCGCTCAAACCTTTGCTACCAACTCAACTTTGGATGATTCTGGGCATATTCCTCCTACTCCTCCACCCTCTGACTACTTCATCCCTAAAATTAAAATTCTTTATAAAGACGTTTTCCTGGCCCTCTCTGGCCTTGATTCTCGGAAGGCTTACGGTCCGGATGGAGTCCCTCCTGTTGTTCTCAAAACTGTGCTTCCGAACTCGCTCACTGCCTGGTCAAACTCTTTCATCTGTGTCTCTCTACTTCTATTTATCCTTCTTGCTGGAAGTTTGCTCACATTCAACCTGTCCCTAAAAAGGTGACCACTCCAATCCTTCTAACTACCGCCCTATAGCTTTGATTTCCTGCCTTTCTAAAGCCTTTGAGTCTATCCTTAATAGGAAGATAATGAGGCATCTATCAGCTCACAACCTTCTCTCTGATTGCCAGTATGGTTTCCGTAAAGGCAGATCTACTGGTGATCTTCTTACTTTCCTAACTGAATCTTGGTCATCCTCTTTTAGGGACTTCGGTGAAACCTTTGCTGTCGGCCTTGACATATCGAAAGCCTTCGATAGAGTCTGGCACAAATCTTTAATTTCTAAACTACCCTCCTACGGATTCTATCCTTCTCTCTGTACCTTCATCTCCAGTTTCCTTTCCGATCGTTCTATTGCTGCTGTAGTAGACGGTCACTGTTCTTCCCTAAAACTATCAACAGTGGTGTTCCACAGGGTTCTGTCCTATCACCCACTCTCTTTCTATTATTCATCAATGATCTCCTAAATCTGACTCAATGCCCTATCCACTCCTATGCTGATGATACCACCTTGCATTATTCAACAGCGTTCAACAGACGCCCAACCCAACAACAATTAAATGACTCAAGGCGAGATGCTATAGGACGCCTAACTTCTGATCTTTCACTTGTTTCTGATTGGGGCAGAGAAAACCTGGTTTTGTTCAATGCCTCAAAAACTCAATTTCTACAACTATCTACTCGACATAACCTTCCAGACAACTATCCTCTCTTCTTCAATAACACTCAACTTCCCTCTCCTCTACATTAAACACACTCGGTCTATCCTTCACTAAAAATCTAAACTGGAAATTTCACATCTCTACTCTTGCTAAATCAGCTTCCAAGAAGTTAGGTGTCCTATGGCGTCTTCGTCCATTTTCTCTCCCTCCCAGCTGCTTGCTCTGTACAAGGGCCTTATCCGCCCGTGTATGGAGTATGGCTCTCATGTCTGGGGATCCACACACAGCTTTACTAAACAAGGTGGAATCTAAAGCTTTTCGTCTTATCAACTCTTCTCCTCTAACTGACTGTCTTGATTCTTTAAGTCACCGCCGCAATGTTGCATCTTTATCTGTCTTCTACCGCTGTTTTCATGCTGTCTGCTCTTCTGAACTTGCTAACTGCATGCCTTCCCCTCCTGCGGCCTCGCTGCACAAGACTCTCTACTTCTTCTCATCCCTATTCTGTCCATCTTCCTAATGCAAGAGTTAACCAGTATCTTCACTCCTTCATTCCCTACACTGGTAAACTCTGGAACTCTCTACCTGTGTCTGTATTTCCACCTGCCTATGACTTAAACTCTTTCAAAAGAGGAGTGTCAAGACACCTCTTACGTTAACTGGACCCTCCTTTTAGATTTTTTTGTTTTTTCTCTTTCTCCTACTTTCCTTTTAACAGGGCCTGGCAACCAGCGGATTTTTTTTCCAACACTTTGTTTTCCCTTGGCCAGTGCCCTTGTAATGTAAAAAAAAAAAAAAATTATTTATTGGTGCTAATACCTACTCCTGTGGAACTCCACTTAAGACTTTTTCAGGCTGTTTTTTTTTATCTTTTATAATTTTTCTCATTTCTCTGTCTTTTAGAAAGTCAGCCATCTATTTAAAAAGTTCTCCCATTAATCCTCCATTTTGTTAAAGTTTCCACAGTAACCCTTTGTGCGGGACCTTGTCAAATGCCTTCTTTTTATGCAGTCCACCTAGCCATCTCTTTCTTGCACTATGTCAAATACTCTTGAGTTGAAGCTTATTAAATTTGTGACACATGATCTTCCTCTTCTGAATCTATACTGTCTATCTGTCAACATACCTTTCTCATCCAAATATTACATCTATTTCTTCTTTATTATCCTTTCACATATTTTTGCTATTACACTGGTCAATGACACTGGTCTATAGTTTAATGGATCCTCCTTATTTCACCCTTTGAATATGGGTACAATATCTGCTCTTTTCCAATCTGTTGGTACTTTACCTTCTGTTAAGGAACTCATAATGATGTTGTGGACTTTGTCTGCTAACTGGTGACTGCATTTCTTTACAATCCAGTTTGACAATCCATCAGGACCTGAGGCTTTCTTTACATCTTTATCTTCCATTATTTTCCTTACTTCTTCTACTGACACTTGTATTTCACAAACACGTCTGTTAATTCCACTGGGGTTTGACGATGGAAATTGTCTGTTAATTCCCTGGTGATGACTGACTGGAAGCAGTTGCTCATCACTTCCTCCATATCTCTGTATGTTTCGTCATTGTGTTCTAGTTTGCTTATTTCTCCTTTCTTTTTCAGCTTGCCATTTACATATCTGTAATACAATTTTTGGTTTATTTTATCCACTACATGCTTTTCGTAGTTTTTCTGTTCCATTCTCCAAATCTTAATGTACTTGCTTCTTTTCTGGGTGTAGTCTAACCAATGATTTTGTCATCTATTTCTTCTTCATCTATTCCTGGCTTTTTTCTCTTTCCATCCTTGCTAATTGACATCTGTTAAACCACACATGGCACATGTTTCATTATTTCTTCATTATACTTGTCCATTAAAATATTCCACTTGTCTTCAGTTTTCTTTGATATATAAAATTCAGTCCAGTCTGCTTGTTCAAAGTATTTCCTTAATTCTGCAAGGTTAGTTTTACCTATAATTGTACCTTCTGTTTGTATAGTCTTTGTTCCTAATTTCTTCTGGTCCTTCTTTCATCCTGAATTCAAGTAATACATGATCCCTTTTACTGAGTGAACTCCTATATTTCAAGTTATAAAGTATCTCTGGTTCTTTAGTAAATATTAAGTCTAATTTAATGGTTGTTGATTTGCTCTATACCTATATCTTCTTTTAAATAATCATTCAACACAATTTTTGCTGTTGAAATACCATTTACATTTGTGTATGTGACTTTTAATACTCTTCCTCTTCTACAGTGATACTTATTTCCCTTTTATTCTCCTCAGTCTCATGTCTTTGACCTTCCAGTAGTAGCTTGTCCTCTCCTCTGATGTTCTGTCTTCATTTTTTTTTTTTTCTTTGGCTGTTTCCCATAGTAGCATGAGTATCAGCTCTTTCCTCTTCATTTAGATTGCATCTCAACCATACATTTTTATACACTTCTTTCCTTCCCAGCGTCCACGAGCCTGCCAGGATTTCCTTAGCGCCTGCTTGCGATCTTATTGTAATCTTTAACGGACATATTTTTCTCTCCTCATATTTCCCCAGTCTATGGACTTCTTCAATTTCTTCACTCAATCTCTTGCCTTCTTCTTCATCATCCTTCACCCCCATCACTACTTTCTCATCCTGCTTTTTCTCATATTCTTCTTTTTCGTGTCTAATTGGCATAACTTTTTTCTTTAATCCAAAGATAACAAAGCACTTTTTCTTTTCCACAGTATCCCCAACCAAATTTTCCTTTTTCTTAGTTACCTTTACTATCATTTTGGCTACCTTGTGTTCAATTTCCTTGGCTGATTTATCTATAATCTTTTTAAGACTAACTTTCTGCTGATCCTGGTCCATCTTCCAACGATTTTGCTTTTCACTTATTTTCCTCACTTGATCTTCATTATCTTCTATTTTTTTTTCACTAGCACAAACATTGTTCTTTAGGTCATCATAGTTTTTCTTTAGCACTTCCACGTTTGCCTTCATTTTGTACGAATTTTTTTGGACCACATCCCACATCCCCCCTATTATCTATTGTTTCTTATGAGAATTACAAGTTTGTTTTACGTAAATTTTGATATACGCGATGCCTCTTGGAACGCATCTATCACGTAAATCGAGTTACCTGTATCTTACTTATGTGTTTTTCAGGGTTCAGATTTCCTGTATAACCACTCCCAGATTTTTTTCCTCTTTAGTTTTCATTATTTGTTCCTCTCCTATCTGATAGTTCTATACTGGTCTTCTCTTACTCTTTCCTAATTTTATTGCGTGACATTTCCTGGCATTGAACTCTGACTTCCACTTCTTACTCCACTCATAAATTTTGTTTTATATCTTCCTGCAGCAGCAAACAGTCTTCTTGAGTTTTGATTATTGTTAGCAATTAATATAACTGTTTACCACATTTTGTATGTCATTTACATAAACCTGGAACATAATGGGGGGCTAACACTGACCCTTGTGGCACTCTATTTTACTTTACCTCAAGATGAATATGTATCTCTGATCACAGTTCTCATCTCTCTATCCTTTAAATAATCTTTTATCCAATCTAATAAAGTTCCTCTCAGTCCTCCTATGCTCTCTTAACTTCCAAAGTAGTCTGCCGTGAGGACCTTTATTTATCAAAAGCCTTTTTTTTTTTATGTCCGGCTATACCATTTTCACCCATCCATCTCTGCTCTTCAGTCCTTCTATTACTCTTGAGTAGAAACTTAATAAGTTCAACACACATGACTTTCCTGTCCTGAATCCAAATTGTCTGTTCGATATAACCTGTTCTTCTTCCAGATATTTAACCCATTTTTCTTTGATAACAATTTCACATATCTTCCCCACAACACTTGTAAGTGACACCGGTTTGTAATTTAAGGGCTTAATTGACTTTCCTCCTTTGAATGTTGGGATTATGTTGGCTCTCTTCCATTCTAGTGGTACTCTCCCTTCTTTTGATGAACTTGTAACCATTTCCCAAATTGGATCTAACGGCTGCTCTTTACATTCTTTTTAGTGCCCAGCCTGATACACCATCCAGCCCCATTGCTTTTCTGACATCCAAATTATCTAGTGATCTTCCAATATTTTCTTTGTGCACTATGAATTTATGCAATCCTTGGTAATGCAATATCATATATAGTTCTGTAAATTCATCTTCGGTGAACACAGTTTTGAAGCTCTCATTTGTTATTTCATTAATTTCTTTTGATATTTGGAATGTCTTCCCTCCTTTAATTATTTTTTCTATTGTTTCTTTATTCTTCATCTTACCATTTATAGATTTGTTGAAAAGCTTGGGGTCATCTTCACTTTTTTTTACCACATCTTTCTCAAAGTTTCTTTCTTCCTCTCTCTCCTTACTCTAACTTTTTCATTTCTCGCATCCTTATACTACTGTTGGTTATTTTTCTTCTCTGCTTTTTGAGTTTCATCCAAGCTTTATCTTTTGCCTTTTTAGCTTCTATACATCTGGCATTTTACCACCATGCGTGTACACTTTTCTTTACTGTATAGATAGGTACATATTTCTTCACTCCTTTGTTATATTTTTGTAGGAGTATTTCATATTTCCCCTGTATTGTCCTTCCGTTCATAATGTTCCTTCATTCAATAGCAGCACAAAATTTTCAAAATCTGTTCTTGCATAATTTAATTTTTCTTTTTTTGTAATCTTCTCTGTATCTTATCCCATCTTCTTCCTGCATTTTCAACACTAATGTTACGTGATCACTTCTTCCCATTGGACTAAGGTATTGTATGCTGGGTGGGGGTTCTGGCTTCTTTGTGAATACTGAGTGAAGTAACGATGGTTGTTCTTCCCCCTGTACTGTGTTGATTCTTCCACCCACTGATCCAGTGTATTTACCATAGTCAAGTGTAACACCTCCTCGCTTCATTGTCCAGCATTACCATTTCATGTCTCTCCTCAGTTTACTCTTTTACAGTTAAAGTCTCCTCCTAATAGTATTCTTCCATCTCTTCTTATCTTATTATCTAGCCAGTTAATCGCCTCTCTTTGCATATCCTCATGTTCTTCAGTTCCCCATGTATTTGTTTTAGGTGGCACATATGTAACTATGATTTTCCTTTTTTCAATTCCTCTGTTTTGATTGTTACTCCCATTACTTCCACCATACCATCACCATATTGCACTTCCTCCACACATATATTATCATGAACCATTATTAGCACTCCTCTCCCTTTTCCCTTCCTGTCTCTTCTCCAGCTATTATATCCCTCTTCTTTAAAGCTAACATGGATCTCCTCTTTTAGTTTTGTTTCTACTATGCACATTACATCCAGTCTTTTTTTCATTCAAATAATCTCTAACCTCCAACACACTGAATAACAACCCATCTATATAAGACACTGTTACATGACTTTAGAGGCACAATAATAATAGTAATAATAATATTAATAATAATGATAATAGTAATAATGATGATAATGTTTGCATAAGGATTGAGGTAATATAGGTAAAGTGCAAAAAGAAGGAAAAGTTTCTTAATAAGTTTTATTTGTCACATTTCAGGTGTGGATGTGAAAGGGGAGCCTGTGGTGTTGGAGAAAAAAGGCTGGTTAGCAAGAATCATTCAGCATGAGATGGACCACCTTCATGGAAAACTATACATTGATTGTATGACAGCAAGAACTTTCCAAAATGATGGATGGCATAGAATTAATGTTCATCAGGGGAGAGTGAAGATAGAATTTCATAAAAAATGATATCAGATAAACAATTTCCTCTTAAATATATATATATATATATATATATATATATATATATATATATATATATATATATATATATATATATATATATATATAGAGAGAGAGAGAGAGAGAGAGAGAGAGAGAGAGAGAGAGAGAGAGAGAGAGAGAGAGGTCCTCTTTTACTGTGTACCTCAGTTAATACATTTGCAGCTTTATGTGCACCGTCACTTTGTTCCTATCACTTGTACAATGCGCAAAATTTCTGACTTTATGCACACTTAGCGAAAGAAACTTTCATTTGAGAACAAAATATATATGCTATTATTTTTTTTTTTTTCTTGTTGCCAAAAAACTAATAAAATAGATTTAAATAAATTTAAAGATGATATTTTAACAATAAAAATAATAATTAGATGTTAAAATATATAAATTAAACATTACATAACAATAAACCTATGAGACACTTTGACGCTGTGTTTGTGTTTTGGTCCATTCATGTTGTTCCACTTCCATCTTGCCTGTGTTACGGTTTCATGTTTCATATTTGTTAAGCATTATGATATTTTGACCTTTGTAGGTTGGTGATACATAATACTGGTTATCTTTCTAGGTTTGTTAATGTGGTTCCTTCCAAAGAGAAGGGTGTTAGAGGTATAGCTTATTAAAAAACTTAAAATATTTTCGCTTCAAGAGAAACTAGACATCATAGCCAAGGTTGAGGCAGGTGAAAAGCTCTGTGAAGTAGGCAGATCTTACTCTATTAATGAGTCTGTAGTGCATAACATGGTGAAATATAAAGGTGCCATAAAGAACACAGTGCAGGAATAATTCTTATGTGAGGTCTCAGGGGTCAGTCATGGTGGGTCCCAGTCCCAATCTTATTTATAACATAGGGTTCTATTACTCCATTAATGTGTTTTCGATATATGTGCACATTTTCTCGGTCTCTTTCCTGCACATTAAGGGAGGATCCCTGTATATATATATATATATATATATATATATATATATATATATATATATATATATATATATATATATATATATATATGAGAGAGAGATGAACTAATGTATGAAAACAATATTAGAATAGCATGAAGATGTTAAACTTTTAGGATTAACTGAATGAAAATGCAAGTTACAACATTAATATGCATATATACAAGAGTGAAAGATTGTACAGTAATTCAATTGCTTTAAAGGTTGATGTGTAATCTGAACTAGAGAGCAGTACTGTGGATGCTGAACTCATGGTGAACAGATGCCATCACATTATAAGGTGCTTCATGGAAACCTATACAGATACATGAGCAATAATTGACTTATTTTTTGCTAGAATTTGGGTGAAGGCAGTCCTTCACAGCTGAGAGGAGGAGTCTGCTGATGAGGTGATTAGCAAGTCTCATTACAGTAAACTAATAAGTAGACTGAATAGATGAGTGGCTTGATGCCAAAATCACTTCCTATTGTCTGTTCACTTGCACTTCTGCTTCTCAGGACAACAGGTATTTGATGAAGCCACTGAAATTCTCTGAATAAGGCTGTGAGAGATAGATTTTGTTCGTGGCACATTCAGGATGAAAATTTGGGAAGGCTAACCTGAATTCCTGTACCTCTTGAGATTGGTGGTGAGCCACTGCAAGCAAAGCAAACTTTTTCAGCCAGGGGCTTTGTGGAGGTGCTGTAATTTCTTTTCAAAACTTAGCAATCTTGAAAGTATTTTCAAGCTATATGCAGAGATATTTTTATGTATTAAGAGTAGTAATGATTTATTAATATGACTGAATAATTAGATTAGCTTTGCTCATTAAGGATAAACAATAGCATTTTTCAGAAAGCCTTGTTGCATTATTGTTCCTTATATTCATATTACCTTGCACCATATACTCATAATAAACAAAAAATTGAGGGGCAGCTTCAGTTCCCTCAAGCCCCCTACCCCCTGGATCTGCCCCTGAATATGTACAAAGTTAAGGAAGAAGGATTTTTACACAAAAATAAAAGATGCAAGAGCAGATGCTTATTATTTCTAGTTTACATTGTCTTGTTTACCACACGACCCCGCTTGTCAGGAAAAGCAAAAATTCAGGAAAATTTCAGACAATAGGGTTAAACAGTGTGTTATGAAATAAATTTTGCTTAAGAGGAAGGAAGAGAGTAATGCATGTTCCAGAATATGTACCTATGTACTTTCAATGACAGAATAAGAAAAAACAAGCTTTTGCATTTCATCCATAATACAGTGGTACTTCGACATATGATCACCCTATCATACAATTTTTTTTATATACGACGAAAAATTTTATACAATTTATGCCTTGAAATACGACGATATTTTTAAGATACGATTAGCCATTGGTAGGTGGCTTGGCTACCCACGTCCACCCGAACATTTAGCCCGCGTTGTGTATCGTTGTTCATGCTTTATGCGTGTATGTGTCTGTGCTCCTCGGTAGTGTGTATTTTTTTCTTAGTTTTGTGAACTCAAGGGTCCCAAAAGTATAAGTTTGGCGAGACACACACAAAATAACCTGTATTCACATACTGATTACACTTAGAAATTCAATAAACGAGTGAGTACAAATGGTTTTCTGCCCACAAGCAACTCTTCCTCTTTGCAATGCAAAAAACCAGAAGTATCTAGATGTCATTTTTACCAAAATATCACAGGTTGAATGAGGTAGTATCCTCGGTTTATGTGGTCTTGCGTCCGATCGGGTTCAGCGGCCTTGGCTAGAGTGCGAGAAAATGGGTCCCTTGTATCCTCTCTCTCTCTCTCTCTCTCTCTCTCTCTCTCTCTCTCTCTCTCTCTCTCTCTCTCTCTGATACCACTCTCATTCAAAAGTTGTCTCCCTGTAACGTGGCCAGAGACCCAAGGTATAGAAGTAAGGCGTGCAGGAGAGGTGGCGGAATCAGACACAATGAAATCACTGTCGATCGCTTCTACCATTTATCGTTGGTGACACATTGACGTAGAGCATATGTTTATTTCTGATGAGTGTTGCCAGCTCAAAAGCAAAGAAAATGGGAAGAAAATAACCAAAATATAGCTGTAAAAAGCCTAAACGTCTATCGACGTACCCCGTGCCTTGCGTGATAAACGCCTATCGATGTGTCCCGAGTTTTGCGAGTTGAATTGTTATTTTGAGCAATATACAGGCAACCCCCGTTTAACGAAGGTTCACACAACGAAATTTCGCTATAACGAAGGTTTAATTTTACTACCATCTGCTCGTTTAACGAACACCAAACTCGCTTTAACGAAGTTTTATCCTGGTAATTTTTTTCCAAATTTGAAAGCCCCACTGTATCATGCAAGCTGACAGGCTTTTAAATACATCAGGAGCTGCTGGTACTAAGGCCTGCCTCAGGAGAAATCCTGAGACACCTGTAGAATAAAGATCAAGATCAAGCCTCTCGTGGACAACACAGGCTCTGCCGATACAAAGGCCTGACTCAGAAGAAATTGTGTCACCTGTAGCATCAAGATCAAGATCAAGATCACACGCACCACTCACTGCCCAGTCAAAACATAACAGCGTCACCAGCAGCTCATCTTCCTTAGTTCAACTTACCACCAAAACCCCCTGCAATGTGGCCTAACGTTCCTAAGAAGACCAGGAAGTGTCTTACTCTCGAAGTGAAGCTGGGTATTATTCACAGACAAGAGAAAGGCCAGAAAACTAATAACATTGCTTCCCACCATGGCTTGACTTCATCTACTGTCTACTATTTTCAAGTCAAGAGACTCTATTAAGAAGGCTAGTGAGACCTCATCTTCCTTGCAAGCTAAAAGAACCACCAGAACTCGTGACTCTACAATGGATAAAATGGAAAGCCTTGTGGAAATATGGTACATAAGTTTTGTATGCTGTACCATGATGCGCACTTTGTTTACATTCCACAGGTTGCTGGTTAGTGTATTTCCCGTTTCACTCTCCCTCTCTTCATAAAGTTAAGATCATCAACATTATAAAGTTACGTACATACATACATTAGTGTACATTATAATGACTTAAACTATACTACCTAAATGTTTAACTTCATAATTTTTACTTTCATTAAACCTTTTACTGTACTATGATGCACTCTCACTTTGCTTACTCTCAATGGAAGTTCAAATCAGGGGTTAAACTTGTTATGATCGGTTCGCTTAACGAAGTTTCGCTTAACGAAGTGTTTTTTAGGAACGTAACTCCTTCGTTAAACGGGGGTTGCCTGTAGTTAATTTATATCATGCATACAATAAACATTGTATTTATCTTATATTAAATCTATATTTGGTTGGTATTTAAAAAGCATGTTATTTATTTATTATTTTTTGAGTGAGCGGTAAATTCATATAAAAAAAATGAATGAATTGTATTTCCATTAATTTTTATGGGAAAAATTGATTTGATATACAACGATCATCACTGAATGAATTAAAATCGTATGTCGAAGTACCATTGTAGTTGCAAAGTGGAGTAGACTGGACAAGAAAAATGTAATTAAGTGTAGACTACAGTAATACTCCGCTTAGCGAACGTTTGTCTAACGAATTTCCGGTTTATACCTGGTAATTTTTGGGAGGCAATACTGCCGAAACATGCTGCCGACAACTCTGGCTGGAAGCTCTCGGGAGCAAGTACGTTCACACTACTGGGGAGATGTTGCTGGGAGCATCAGCTGGCAGGACGTAAACAAACCAACAAGATGGCTCTCCGCAAGAACTTTTTGGGTCCTGATTCTTCCTCCAGCGATGAAGAGGCAGCGATGGGTGTTCTTTTTTTACATGAATTGACGATGGCAGGAAAAAGGAAACGTCTGTGGATGCGCTCGTGGCTGAAAAGACGGGAAACGAAGAGTGTGTACCATACTCTTCTGGCCGAACTTCGCCTGGAAGACTCCGAGACCCTGCAACAATGGATATGCCTTCCAAAGGAACAGTATCAAGAGCTGCTACTGCTTGTGACTCCTCTTATCATGAAGGAGGATACACATCTGAGGGATGCAGTAACACCTGGCGAACGCCTTACACTTACACTGTGGTACTTGGCATCCGGTAAGTAACACCAGCTATCTGTCCAACCTGCATAAAATGGGGAAAATACTTGTCCTCTGTAAAAAAAAAAATTGTGTGAAATAACCTGGTTGCCCAATTTATTTCCTTAAGTGTCTTACTAGTCTCTTAAAGTGCTTTACAAAGGAAAAAAGTTTGAAAGGTAGAGTTTTAGATTTTACTGTGTAGGGTGAAGCACATGAACGTACCACATATGAGATTGGACTATTTAAAACTCACTACAGCTCTCCTTCAAATTTTAATGAAGTTTCCTTTATGTAAAGACTCATTTTCTCTTTCTCTTCTCTACTCTCTCTGTAACACTCCCACTTTCAGGCACACATGAATTTCTTTCTTTACTGTTATTAGTATGGTTGCATATGTCACATGATATGTGTCAGTTTCATTTAATCATTTGAAGAGCACAATTTGTAAACCTCTGGACATATTTTCTCTGTTGTAATAGAATTGATTGGTAGGTCATATTATTATTATTTATTATTTTTTTTACCACATAAGGATAAAGATTGAAAGTATATGACATATATGCATATATTGAGAAATGTTTTGCATTCAAATAAACAACAGTATGAAAGAAACATCTTATTTATTTATCATGTTTATCTACATAAATATTTATGCATAACTTGCATCAATTCGATGCAGGCCGCTGATCTTTCAGCAGGTGACAGCAGTTGCATATTTTGTCCAATTGCCTGTAATACACCATTCATGTATTCTGTGGCTTGATAGCCACCACCATTTTTTTCAACCCAAACTTTCTTTGCCTTATTACTAAAATAATTATGCATTACTGAGTAAGCCGCCACAATATATTCTTCTTTCTTCCATTTTCGGCCCATTCTGTCACATGATGAACCTGCATCATTGTCCATGTTGGGTGGCAGTATGGCTGGCGGTGTACATGGGTTGGGAGACAGCATTTCAGAAGTGGACGGTCCTAATGTAGCGACTGGAGGGCTGGGAGATGGAGATGATGGGTCCTCCAGATCTGCACTATCAACGTTGATGACTTGGAAGTCGAGTCCGAGTCCATCTTGTTGCAAGGAGACCTGAAAGAAAAAAAATGAATAAATAATCATGAAGAAGTATAATACCATAAACCTATGGCCCACAGACAGGCAACTTCTGTTAAAAAAAAAAAAAAAAAAATATATATATATATATATATATATATATATATATATATATATATATATATATATATATATATATATATATATATATATATACACACACACACACACACACACGGAATGGACCAAGTGGATAATGAGAAACTAATCCTGAGAGAAGAATATGACATTAGAAGCACAAGATCGCATAGTAAAAAACTGAGGAAGGGAAGATGTCTGAGAGATGTTAAAAAATATAGTTTCCCGCAAAGATGTGTTGAGACGTGGAACAGTTTGAGTGAGGAAGTGGTGTCAGCAATGAGTGTGCATAGTTTTAAAGAGAAATTGGGTAAGTGTAGATACGGAGACGGGGCCGCACGAGCATAAAGCCCAGGCCCTGTAAAACTACAACTAGGTAAATACACACCGCGTAGTGTAGTGGTTAGCACGCTTGACTCACAATCGAGAGGGCCGGGTTTGAGTCCCGGCGCAGCGAGGCAAATGTGTAGCCCCTGTTCACCTAGCAGTAAATAGGTACGGGATGTATCTCGAGGGGTTGTGGCCTCGCTTTCCCGGTATGTGGACTGTGGAGTGTGTTGTGGTCTCAGTCCTACCCGAAGATCGGTCTATGAGCTCTGAGCTTGCTCCGTAATGGGGAAGACTGGCTGGGTGACCAGCAGACGACCGTGGTGAATTAAACACACATGGCGTAGTGTAGTGGTTAGCACGCTCGACTCACAATCGAGAGGGTCCGGGTTCGAGGCGAGGCAAATGGGCAAGCCTCTTAATGTGTAGCCCCTGTTCACCTAGCAGTGAATAGGTACGGGATGTAACTCGAGGGGTTGTGGCCTCGTTTTCCCGGTGTGTGGAGTGTGTGTTGTGGTCTCAGTCCTACCCGAAGATCGGTCTATGAGCTCTGAGCTCGTTCCGTAATGGCGAAGACTGGCTGGGTGACCAGCAGACTACTGTGGTGAATTACACATTTACTTTCTAATGACTTTAAAACACATAGTACAACAATGATGTATGTATTTTTAATGGTACATTATATGAAGATTTCAGAGTAGGGAAACCCTAAAGGACACATGAAACACTTGTGGATTATGTTACCTCCCTCACTTGCTCCAGCAAGGCCACCTCAGCCTCCCGATTCCAAAATATGAAGTTGTCTGCATTCATCAGGGATGCTTCTCTGGGTGCCGACATGTTTGTTTATAATTGCCGCTACACAGTTGCATCCTCCCCGCTGAGTTGGAAGGACGTCATAATTATCACTCTCCGTGTTTACACGAGTTGCAGCCCCTACAAGAGAAAATCAGAAGTGATTTGGAGTGAACACGCCTACTCAGTGGCTACTGAGGGAGGTCTAGGCCCGTTTTGCCAGCCAGAAATAAGCCAGAAGACAGAAAATAAGCGTCCTTGCCTGGGTTTGGTGGTGCCCCCCGCCACAAAGCCTGCTGCTTCCCACGTGGGCCCAGCACAAAGGACTATGCTCGTCGCAGGCACTGTTGAGGTGGAGGTAGGCATAGCAGCCCTAGAGGACATGGAGATTGTTGAGGAGCCTCGTTCTGCACCATCTAGCAAGGAAAAACACCAAGAAAATGCTGCTGCTGACCAGATTCCCTGTCGAGATGTACCTGCCCTGGCCACCTCGGACCGTAAACAAAGGCATCATCTGTTCTTCCCTGTTGGCCATGGGAAGACGGCCAGTGAGCTTTTCAGCTGGTTTGCTGCCCTGCTGAAACAACACCCTGACCTGCAGCCACTGTACAAGGAGGGACGGAACCAGCCCTATATATTGGTCAGTACTGACTCCTCCTTTTACGCCACCCTGTTGAGTGAGGGCTTTCTGGGCCTGGTTATGGAGTGCCCTGGCGAGGAGGGCACTCACCCTGTTATTATCCATGGAGTGGCGACCCACATCAATGTCAACCTGATAGAGGTACCAGCTGGATTCCATGGGCTGAAGAGGAGGATGGTGGGGCAGATGCCTAGGCTCCAGTTGTTGGGAGTGGTAACAGGTAAGGTACCCAGTGAGGTGCATCTCCTGGACCTCGGACGTCGGCGTGTGGAGCGGTATACACCTGAATCTGACCTGTGCCGCCACTGTAGTCGCTGGGGATGGATGGATTTTAAATAAGGCGCCGCAACAGCCAAGGTCATATGGCGCCGCTTCAAAAATTAAAAATGTCAGAGTAGTTAAAAAATACTAACTAAAAACAGTTAAAAACAATACAGTAGTTAAAAACTAAAAAAAAAGACAATAAAACTAAATAAAATATTAAAATACATAATAAAATAAGAATAAAATTCATAGCTTTGGGAGAAGGCCAGCTTCTCCCAAAAACCTAAAAACGTCATGGCCCTGGGCCAGACATTCTGGTCCAAGGACCTTTGAGAGATAGTAGACACCGCTATCTCTACCGCGACACCGGTAGAGGTAGCGGTGTTGTAACTCGATCAAACTAGGGCACTCCACCAGCAGGTGCCGCACGGTGAGCAGCACCAGGCAGTCTTCACAGTAAGGCTGAGGGTCCCTGGTCAACAGGTACCTTTGTGTAAGGTACGTGTGACCTATGCGCAGTCGCGCCAATAAAGTCTGTGCACGGCGATCCCGGACATGGGAGTATGTCCACTGAGGGATAGTGGAAGTAGTGATCTCTCCCATTTTCGAGGTTGCGACCCTCGTTAGCCATCTCCTCTGCCATAATTCTGCAACTGCCACACGAATAGAGTGAAATACATCTCGAAACGGAACAGGGGCAGGAGATGAAGCGCGACTTGCTGCCTCTTTAGCGAGGCGATCTGCGTGTTCCCGGGAACACCTACGTGACCAGGGACCCAACAGAACCCAACACGATATCCTCTTTTGGTAAGTAGATAGAGCCACTCCAGGGCTGATAAAACCAGTGGGTGAAGGGAAATAAAAGAAAAGAGCAGTAAGAGCACTGAGACAGTCACTAAAAATTGTAAAAGACGAAACCAGTAGAGTAAAAATAATCTGTAAAGCGAGGACTATATCAGACAGCTCCGCAGTAAAGACGGATGCCACTGAAGGAAGGCTGCCAGACTGATAAAAAGAGGGGAAAACCACACTAAACCTAACACCTGCGTCGGATTTGGAACCATCAGTAAAAACAGGAATATCATCAGAATGGATAAAAAAGTGTTCTAAAAACCGTGTGTGGGACAGAGCTGGCAGAAAATCCTTGTCATCCATGGCAGGAGGGCATAATGAGGTAACAGGAAGCTGCCAATAACCAACTCGTGGGAACCAGAAAGAGTACACAGGAGTGGGGTCAATAGATAACTCCGCCATGAGATTTGCAACTTGAAGGCCAAAAGGTTTAGGGAGACTCGGTCGAGTGACATACGCCTGCGAGCGCGAGTCCCGCAATATTGACAGACAGGGGACAAAATCAGGAAGACGGTGGGTGCGAAACCAACATCGGAGCATCGAAGACTGGCGCCGGAGGTCGAGCGGCCAGAAACCAGCATCCACTAGATGGCTAGGTATTGGAGATGTCCGAAATGCACCCGTAGCCAAGCGGACTCCTGCATGATGTACGGAGTCAAGCATGCGTAGTCGTGCATCCGTTGCAGAGGAGTAGATTTCACAACTGTATTCCAGCTTAGAAAAGATTAGTATACGGTGAAGCAGCAGCAAAGTGTCCCTGTCCGCACCCCAAGAGGTGTGACTTTAAACCTGAAGAAGGGATAATGCCTGCCGACACGACACCTTAAGAGAACGGAAATGGGGAACCCAGGTGAGACAGTTGTCAAACAAATGGCCTCCACGCATGAGAGGCATCTATTGGCGAGGTATAAATCAGGGTCTGGATGTACACCACGGTTGCGACAAAAATGCACAGCTACGGTCTTCGAGGTGGA
This sequence comes from Portunus trituberculatus, assembly GCF_017591435.1. Classification (NCBI taxonomy): domain Eukaryota; kingdom Metazoa; phylum Arthropoda; class Malacostraca; order Decapoda; family Portunidae; genus Portunus; species Portunus trituberculatus. The sequence goes on from NC_059303.1 coordinate 2,496,887, forward strand.
GAATTGAAAACCGTTCATGTTGGCCCAACCGGATACCCTATTGATTGCCAGTTGGAGCTTGTGTTCAATCAGTGACATCCTAGCAGCAGCAAAAGATATACACAAATCATCCACATATAAGGAGCTGTGAACGCTATCCGGTAGAGTATCTATAACACTATTTATGGTGACTGCAAATAGCGTAACACTAAGAATACTTCCCTGTGGGACACCGTCATTTAGAACAGTAGCATCGGAGAGAACACTCCCCACTTGAACCCGTAAAAGACGTCTCGATAAAAACTGCTGGATAAAAATAGGAAGGTGGCCACGGAGGGCAAAATTATACAAGGAACGTAAAATGCCATGACACCAAGCTGTGTCGTAGGCCTTCTCCAGGTAAAAAAAAATGGTTACCTGGTGGTGGTGATTAGTAAAAGCCTCACAAATAGAAGACTCCAGGGATAAAAGAGCATCAGTAGTAGACCTCATCTTTCAGAAACCATACTGTACTGATGACAAATAGTTCCCCCTCTCCAAGTGCCACATCAGCCTTACATTTACCAGCTTTTCCAACACTTTACAGATACAGGATGTCAGAGATATAGGACGATAGTTCGTAGCCTGGAGGTGATCTTTCCCAGGCTTCGGAATTGGGAGAACCACTGTGACAGCCCAGGAGGATGGAAAATCACCGGTATGCCAAATCATATTATAAAGATTTAATAAAAAGGTAAAAGCACGGTCAGACATGTGATGCAAAAAGGCATAAGGAATGTCGTCTGGACCAGGAGAAGAGTCATGACACTGAGACAAAGCAGTCCGCAACTCGGAAGCAGAGAAAAGAACATTATAAGACTCCCCTCCAGCGGAAGAAAAGTTTATGGCGAGAGATTCCATTCTCTGGTGGTGACGTGCAGAATACTTCCCAGCAATTTGGCGGACTTTGTTGTAGACATCCATAAGATGGGTGTGGACGTTTATGGAAGAGACATAGGCTTTCCAAGAGGCTCTTTGTGCCTCTTTCAAAACGCGGCGGGCCCGAGCTCGGCAGCGCCGAAAAGCTTCCAGGCACTGCGGGTCCCCATGATGTCGCCGGAGACGAGAGAAAGCTGCCCGTTTCTCTTCAACAGCTTTAGTGCATGCTGCGTTCCACCAAGGTACGGGACGCTTAGTAAAGCGACCAGACGTCCTATGGATTGTCTGAAGCGCTACTGAAAGTAAAAAATCAGTAAAATAATAAATAGCCTCAGCACAAGTAGAAAAGTCAGCCAGCGGACGGATAAAAGAGCTAAGGTCTGTGAATCGAGGCCAATCTGCCTTGTCTAAAACCCAGTGTGGGGGCCGGGACTGTGGCTCAGAGTTCAAAGATTGTAATAAAATCGGAAAGTGGTCACTACTGTGTAAATCCGGTAGGACCCGCCAATTAAAATCAAGGAAAGAATTAGATGTACACAGAGAAAGATTAATAGCTGTAAAAGTCCCAGTAGGATTGTGGAAATGTGTAACATCCCCGGAATTTAAAACCTCCAATCCCTCATCCTCAATAAAAGAACTGATTAAAACCCCACGAGGATTACTAGCACCTTCATCCCACAATGGGTGACGGCCGTTAAAATCCCCCAACAAGAGGAAAGGCGGAGTCAGCTGACGCACCAGGCTGTCAAGCTCACCCCTGGAGACAGGAACCCGAGGAGGGAGATATAAACTGCAAATAGTGAAGGATCGTCCCATAAAAACCTTAACAGCAACCACCTGAAGGGGAGAGTTGAGTTGCAAGGGGACAACAGGTATGTCTTGACGGACTAGAATAGCTGTGCCACCGTGGTGGCCCTGGTCAGGGAAAGGAGTGCTAAAAGAGGCACGATAGCCAGGAGGACTAGAATAAGTACTATCACCTAGCATAGTCTCTTGTAGAGCTACACAGGCTGGAGAGAACTCCGACAGCAAAGCTCGGAGTTCCCCCCACGAGGCGCAAAGGCCTCTACAGTTCCACTGTAGAAGCTTGAAGATGACTATTTAGGTGCATTGGACGGGTGAGCCTTTTGAAAGGGCTGCCCGTGACTCACCTGACTAGAAATATTTAAGCGACGAGAAGACACCGGGAGTTGTGATGTCCCGGGTCGTTGGACCACTGCCTTTCGGCCTACTGGTGAGTGATGCGAACCATCATCACACCTACCGGTCATCGGAGGACGAGGATCAGGCTGGACTGCACTTTTTGACACAGTTGGTCCACGAGGGGCAGCTGTGACAATATCATCAGACGTATCCATGCTAAGACCATCCTCATCATAAGAAGCCCATTCTGAGACAGAGGATGTCACAAGAGACTGGACAGAAACTACTGGAGCTACCCTAGCAGAGCGGTCCCTGGAGAAGTCACAATTATGTGCACTGGGAGAAACCTTAGACTGCTTAGGCTGAGCTAAATCTAATGACTCTGCAGAGCCGCGGTGCCGTTTGGTCATGCCCTTCAAAGGCTTAGGCGATGCAGGAGGCAAATGGACATCCACTACATGGGTTAGTTTGGTCAAGTCCGTATTATTCTTGTCGTTTCTTGCAGGTGACTCAACTGAGTCGTCAGACAAAAGGGCAAGCTGTAAAATGTCCTGCTCCAGGTGATACCTGGGGCATTGCCTGAAACGTACCTGGTGAGCATCACGGCAATGGAAACAGTAAGCAGCAGCATTGCAATGCTCCTCAGAGTGTGAATCTAGTGCAGAGCAATTACCACATCGAGCAGCTTCCTTACAGGAGCTTTTACTGTGACCATACCCATAGCAAGAGAAACACTGAAGAGGGCGAGAAACAAAACGCCTCACCCTAAGATTGATGGGACCGATATGAACACGGTCTGGGAGGGTGGAACCAAAGAAGGTGAGAAGGACCATGTTGGTAGAATTCCTCATCTTGGTCACCTTCTGGACTGGGTTAGGACACATAACCAGTATTTCCTCTTCAGGAAATTCGTAAAGATCCTGACTGTACACACAACCTTTACTATAATTAAAGGTGGGATGAGCCTTCACAGTCTCAAATATGCTCTCAGTAGGGCATGGGAGATGTTGTAACATCCTCGCCTGCGTAATATCTTTAGCTCGCACGAGCACCCCCTGCTATCCAGCAGCTAATGGCGGTGGTGAGTGGTGCACTAGCCGCCAAAGTGGACAATCTGACTGCAACAGTCTCTGGTCTTAGTACCAAGTTTGCCACCTTCAAGAACCAGCAGCACACAGTATGCAGTGAGACCTCCACTGTGGCCCCAACCCATCCCTAGCCAGCGGGGCTCAACAGGGCCAAGGAGAGAGTGCCGTGTGTCAGCATAGCCTGTGCGACCCACCCACGAAAAAAGACAAGGCTGCAGGGCAATGTGCAACTGCTGCTGCACCCACACCGAGGATGGATACCCCCGCCAAGCCAGTCAAGGGAGCCACACGACAGCCCCAGAACCTCTCAGGGAGCAAGTCACCTGTGGTAGACTGTGAGGAGGATAATGCAGGTGAATGGACACTGGTCAGCCGAAAGAAGAAGCGGTGCTACAGCCCAATCCCAGCCCGGACTGCCAGCCCCGAGCTGGACCAGGAACCCCTGAAGACTGCCAGCCTCGAGCCAGACCAGGGACATCTGAAGACTGCCAGTTCCGAGCCAGACCAGGGACATCTGAAGACTGCCAGCCCCGAGCCAGACCAGGGACATCTGATAGCAGCCATGCAGATGCTGATGGAGCAGATGTCTCGCCTGACACAGGAAGTGGATGGCCTGAAGACACAGATGCAACACCATCGCGATGAACGGTAAGACTTATCGCACCCTAACATGGAATGTCAATGGTCTACATGCCCGTTTCACTGACTTATACTCTCATGTCCTCCATAAGCCTGACATTATTGCCTTACAGGAGGTAGGGCCAAGGGTACCTGAGCTGCGGGGTTATGCTTCCCACACCCTCAGTTGTGGTGACGGCAGTAGTCGGGGGATGGCCACTTACATTAAACATGGGATTCCAGTTAACTTCATGGAAATGGGGTCACTGAGGGTATTGAATTTATTACTATTTGCTTGCACACTGTGGGTGAAATTATTTACTTTGTAAACATGTACATTCATGCTGGTGCCTTAAATATTGCAAATTTTCCTGAATATGTTCTTGAAGAGCAAAGTGTTATCATGGGTGACCTTAATGCCAGGCATAAGGAATTAGGAAGCCACCTCACCACCAATGCCAATGGTGTGCACTGGAAGGCTTTCCTTGACACCACAGATACAGCTGTACTTACTGGGGACCACACATCCACACATGTTCAAGGAGGCAGACTTGATTATGTAGCCCTCATCAATATACCAACATATACTGCCCAAACTTATCTTGTCAGGTCATTGCTGAGCGACCACTTCACCCTGGAGACGACCCTCCCAGTGTAGTCCGCCCTGGCAGTGCCCAGGAAGGGCTTGACGGTGCCACCATTCAGGATGACGGACCTCGTCGTCCATGTGGTGGCATGGTACGCTGCCGTGAAGGGCTCCTTTGCTGATGCAGAGGCACTGTACGACGGACTCCTGCACACCATCGAGGGATTCATCGCGACTCCAAAGGATCCAGCAAGGGCCCATGCTCCACGCCGCTGGACTTACGCTACCGACCCTGTCATTATGAACTGCCAACATATGCTCGCTGCCTACCAGAGACGTTGGCAGCTCAACCCAGCAGACACAGTCACGGGATGCCATGGTTACCGTGGCTCGACACCTTACGGATCTACGGCAGCAGGAAAGGAAGAAGTACTGGGTCTCCTTCCTGGACAAGGTGCGCAGGACCCGGTCCCTCCGGGAGGTGTGGCACCATGTCAACAGCGTCCGGGGCAAGTCCAGACGGCAGGTGTGTGACCCTGATCCTGCAGGCAGGGTACGAGAAGTCGTCTTGCAGTGGAAGGAAGCCTCATCCTTCTCTGGCCTTCCTGTGGAACACCAGGAGGCGCTTGATCAGCAAAGACCACGAAAGATGGAGTTGCTTTGCCACAGTGTTCCTCTGCTGGACAACACCTGTGTGCCTATCACGCATGACGAACTCCTCTCGGCAGTCAAGTTGGGCAAGTCAACAGCTCCTGGCAAGGATGGCATTACCTATGATATCCTCAATGCTCTCCTGGAGGTAAAGGTAGACAACCCTATCTTGGATTTATTTAACATGTCTTTCACTGCAGGCAAGCTTCCCCGCTCTTGGAAAACAGCCATCGTCATCCCAATACCCAAAGGTGATGGCACCTTTCGCCCTATTTCTCTCACCAGCTGTCTGTGTAAGATGATGGAACGGGTAATATTGAACAGACTTATATACAAGGTGGGCCATGTACTCTCTGGCAATGTACATGGCTTCCTAAAAGGTCACTCTACAAGTCATTGTTTTGTTGAGTGTCTTATAAATAAGGATGCTACATGCAGAGCTTTCATTGATCTCAAGGGTGCCTTCGACAGGGCCAACAAAGATGTTATTATGGAAGAACTCATTCTCAAAGGTGTCAATGGTAGATTATTAGGATGGATCAGGGACTATTTGTACAATAGAACAGCACAGGTTTGGTTTCAAGGTGCAGTCTCCTCTGAGGAAGTTTTTGAGCTTGGAACACCACAGGGTGGAGTCCTTAGTCCAATGCTTTTCAATGTTTTAATGGACAAAATTGCGCTGTTCCTTTCCACAGGGCACCCAGGTCCTCATCTATGCTGATGACATACTCCTCCAATGCCCCACACCCAGGATTCTCCAGGTTGCTTTGTCACAGCTGGCAGCGTTGTGTGTCCAAATGGGACTAGTGATTAATGAATGTAAAACAAAATTTGAAGCTAAAGGGAAGGTCTCTTGGCTGCCCACTGTAAATAACATTCCCATCCCTAGAGTTCATATACACAAGTACCTGGGTGTTCAGATGAGCTTTAGGAAGTCTCTTCAAGCCGTCCACTATGTTCGAGACCTCTGTCTGCCACGGCTAGCACCACTTAGGCTGCTAGCTAACAGGGGCCTGGGGGCGGGCATTCCAGTCCTAAGAATGTTCTATATATCTCTCATACGGTCCCTTATTGATTATGCCGCCCCTGTTTTACTACAGTTTAGTGCCACTGAACTCCGTCCCCTGGAGCTTGTACAGAATGAAGCCATGTGGATAATCTTGGGATGCCCCAGGACTGCACGGATTGAAGTCCTCAGAGCTGAACTGCACCTGCCGAGTATTATGTGTAGGGTACAGGAAATTACTTGTCGCAAAATTAGTCGGATGCTATGCACGGGCTCTGACTCTCTAAAGGGATCACTTATCCCCCTGTATCATGATCCTTGCACTCCTACAACACCATACCTCAGGAAGATCTTGGTAGTACTGACAAGTGTAGGTGTAGCCGAGGCTTGTATTAATGTTGTTATGTCACCGCTGCAACCCGCCTGGAACCCTCACCGTGTCAGTGTTGATATTCACTCACTGCATCAGCTCAAGAGGGACCGGCTCCCTCATGTGCTGCAAGACATGTTCATGACTAAATTGTCCAAGTACCCACACGTTCAGGCTATTCATGTTTATTGTGATGGGTCACTCAATGGCAGCAGGTCTGGATGTGGGCTGTTCATCCGTGACTACATCTCTGCCAGTCTCTACACTGACACTGAGGTTTCCAGGCGGCTCCCTGCACCCATGTCTTCCACTAGAGCAAGCTGTATGCTGTACTGGAGGCGCTCCACATTGTGGCGCCTCTCCATAAGAATGTATATTTCTTTATTGACAGTCAGGCTGCATTGTACGCCCTTCAATCCCCCTTCCCCATGGACTGTGATCTAGTTAATAAGTGTCTTGATCTCATCCACGCCCTAGAAGGTGCTGGTGCCATGGTCCATTTCATCTGGATACCCTCTCATGTGGGTATCCCGCTAAATGAAAAAGCAGACCACCTTGCTCAGTGTGCCCTACAAGATGACACAGTGGACCCTGGCACTGAGTACACTCTGGGTTATGTTAAGAGTAGCATTAAGGACTTTATACAAAGTAGCATTAGTGATCAGTTGGAGCTTTGTTGCCATAGGGGCAGTAGCACTAGTCTTCACTATGCACATGTCTCCCAGAGCTGTGCTTACACCTACGGGAGACACACTGCATCACATGACAGGGTGGCAATGAGGCTCAGATTAGGCTACAAATACTTTTGGGAAGTCAGTGCTTCTCCTGGTGTGTGCTGTGTGCTGTGTGCTACACCAAGGGGACACACTCTGTGTCACTATATCATGGAATGTCCTCTCATTGCTAAATTTAGGCCACAAGGTCAGCATGACTTGTACAGCTTCATTGACCATCTCCTAGACTCTGCCACTCTCAGGGAAATACTCAGGGAATATCCTCAGTTTGCTCCCAGACTGTAGGATATCTTAGGCAATAAGGTGTGCAATATGTGTATTTATTTATTGAAATACTTGTATTCTTGTTGTGTATACTGTCCAGAGTTATTTTTGTGATATTTTAACCTTAAGTCTTTGCCCCCGGGGGGTGGGTGGCAAGGCCCATCCTCCTCCTTTGTTGTAATTATTTATTAATTCAACAATAAATGTATCAATCAATCAATCATAATTGCCGCTAGCGGCAATACAAGACCAAAACGGTCGGCTAGCTGCGAGAAGCACTCCCAGTCTCAGACCGAGACCCAAAATGCTATCGGCAACACGTTTCGGCAGTATTGTCTCCCGATAATTGCCAAGTGTAAACCCCCCTTTAGACCAAAAAGTCCGCATAACATACAACCACATCCGTTTTAGTGAATTTTCTGGGTTTGAATGGCACCAATCGCTATCTGTGTAGTTTTCATTGTTCGCCAGCTGGTTTAATTCACAAGTTGGTCTTGCCTATCCCGCCGAACTGTTGCTCTTGTGGAAGCCCTATTGAAAAAAATATATATACTGATATTCATGCCTACATACCTCATAATATAAACGTTTGGCTATTTATCTATGTGTCTGATTGAAAATGACATAAAAAATATGCAAATATATTTTCCTAATGGTGCAAAGTATGGATGTACCAGTGTCCCATCAAAATATTTTTTGTAAGTCTAATAGTACATATATACCTTATCACAAAATTTTCAGAGTTTCTGCATAGGATAATGCTCCACTCAAAAAGAGCAGAGCAAATATCACTGAGTAGCATTTAAAAAACAAAACGATTTTCTGAGTGTGTGCCGAAATAACCTGGCCAACATTACCGAAACCGAATTTTCGTAACTGAATCACAACAAGCGCGGCCCGGATCCTGTTGGAGTCACCAAAATTTATACTTCAGACGCTATGCCAGTGAAGAACTACAGGCCGATTGCGTTAGTTAACACAGTAGGCAAAGTGTTCAGTGCGGTGTTGAATGAGAGATTGTGCAAATGGATTGAGAGAGTTGGAGTGTTAGGCGAAGAGCAAAATGGATTCCGAGTGGACAGGAGAGCAGAAGACAATCTGTTTGTGGTGAATGAATTGATTGAGAGAAAGAAAAGGGATGGTAGCAAACTATACTTAGGTTTCCTAGACATAGAGAAAGCATATGATAGGGTAAACAGAGAAATGCTAGGTAGGGTGTTAGAAAAAATTGGGTTAAGTGCAAAGATAGTTAACATAGAAGTATGTATGTGGATACAAGAGCTAAGTATAAACTAGGGGATATAGAGACAGACTGGGTGAAGAGTGAAAGAGGAGTTAGGCAGGGTTGCATATTATCACCAACCCTCTTTAGCTTATATACAGAAGAATTGGCTGCTAGAATGAGGAGAATGAATGCAGGTGTAAATGTGGGAAATGATAAGATAGGTGTGCTCTTGTATGCAGATGATGTTGTAGTCATGAGTGAGTCGGCAGAAGAGCTACAGAGTATGCTTGATGTAGTAGATGGGTATGGAAGAGATTTTGGAGTGAGATTTAGTAGTGAAAAGAGTAAGGTAATGGTTGTGCATAGGTCAGAGGATGAGAGGAACCATGTGTGGAGATTAGGAGTGAATGAGGTGCAGCAGACAGATGAATATAAGTATCTGGGGATGTGGATGAGTCCGGATGGCTGTGTAAAGATTAAGAATGAGAAGATAAGTATGGCAAATCAGTGGGTAGGTCGTCTAGGAAGTGCAGCAAGGATGAGGGCGAGTAAATATGACGTGCTGCGAGAAGTTTGGAAGAGCGTGGCTGTTCCGAGCATCATGTATGGTATGGATGTGATTGCTTGGAATGAGAGTGAACTAGATAAGTTAGAAATAGGGCAGAATAGAGTTGCAAGAATGGCACTTAATGCACCTAGATATGCAGCAGTAGAGGCCCTTAGGGGTGATATGGGTTGGAGCACTTTTAGAGAGAGATATGTGAAAGCGACCCTAAAGTATAAGGCTAGGTTAGAACGAATGAATGATGCAAGGATAGTGAGAAAAGTGTTTCTGTGGAATGTCAGGAGTAGCAAGTGGGGGAAGAGGTGTGTCAGGCTGGTAGCAAAGAGTGGGTTAGTAAGTAGTTGGGTTTTTCAACAGGTAGAAGGAAGACATTTAGAGAGAGACTGGAGTATGATTGTTAGAAATGGAGAAGGTAGAGAATGGGATGTAAGGAAGTGGAAGAGTGAGATAGACAGAGTAGTGAAAGGTGTGGGACTGGATGACTGGAGAAATAGGATGGAGCAAAAGAGTACCTTGGTATGGTATAGAGAGAAAGAGGCCCCAATGTATGAAAAGTGGTATGACGGAAGCCTGGGTGGTGATCTTCTCTTCCGAGCTAGGGCACAGTGCATGGATGTGAATGCAAGGAATTATAGATGGTCAGAGTCCCGCAGCAAAGTGTGCCAGATGTGTGACTTGGGAGAGGATGAGACAGTGGAACATGTGGTGGTGGAGTGTGTGAAGTATGCCAGAGACAGGTATGAGATGATGCAAGTGGTGCTGAGGGAGCTGGGGCATGACAGAGTGGAGATGACAGGAAGGGAATGGATGGTGTTGCTGCTGGGACTGTGTGGGGAGACGAATGAAAGGATGATTGAGGCTGTGAAAGAGTTCCTAGAGAGAATGTGGCGTGCCAGATGCAGGAACTAGTGGTGTGAAAGATGGTGATTGCCCTCTTTGTTGTCTGGTGTTCTTTATGTTCCCTACAGGAGCTGCCGATACAAAGGCCTGACCCAGAAGAAATTCTGCGTCACCTGTACCATCAAGATCAAGATCAAGATCAGTGTTTACGTGTGCAGTAGCAGACTGCAAGTCGACTTCGCGCAAACGAGATAGAGACGTGAAAGGCTGGAGGGTCTTTCCCAGGAAAAAAAGTTCCAGCACGGAGATGACTTTGGAAAACAAGGTGTAAGCGCGGGCCGACCTGGAAGGCATCCAAGTTCCACGCAGTTTGCTCAAAACATTTTATTAACTGGAATAAGGGACCATCCTGATCCTGAGTTATTTGAATACAGCGAGTGGCGATGGCTCTTAACACGCTAGATTTGTTTACTTTTCGATAGAACAATCTCGGTGCATGGTAGACAATATCCTGTATACTGTTAATTTCTTAAGACTATTAATTATTGTGATTTTCTGTATGAATGTAATTCATATTAAATTTTATGGAAAGAAAAAGGCATTGAAACTAAGCTTTTTTCATTAATGATCTTTCTATTTTTTGTCCCAGAAATGGAGATGGTAAAGAAGAGCGTTCTACATATATATAAATATTTCCACTTTTTTTTTTTAGCTTATATGCCACGAGTACATTCTTAGAAAGATTATAACTATTTTATTAAACCATTTAATATTTACAAAACGTGCAGAAAAGTACGTTCCAGTTGATCAACTTTCTGTGAAATAATTAACCCATCTGGCGGTTGAAGGCACCTACATAGCAGATTGCGATCGGTGAGGGACCGAACGCGGCAGCTTCGCTGTGATTGGCTGGCTCCCCGCCTGTCTCTAGCGCTCCTGCTGGAGCTGGATCCAAGATTCTTTAACAACCTCAGAGCAACCTCCTGCCGCGAAATGGCTTCCATGAACGCTTGGAGGGACGATGACGAGGTTGCTCTGAGGTTGCTGGGAACATCAACTCTGGAGGTGGTGTTACTGTCTTATATATGCATATATGTTCACAAAACAACATTTCTATTAGCTTTTTAGAAACCTTGTCCTCAAGAAAGGATTGTCTTGTAATGCATAAAGTGAAATCTTACATTGAATACCAAAAAATAAAGCAGAGATGATGAGATCGGCCACAGACGGTGGGGACTCCAGCTACTTGGCCGCTTCTTCTTCTTGTGACCTTTTTAGTGTGTTGTCTTTCACCACGATATTAAATTTGTTTCCACTCTATTGGCTGCTATAATGGATATCATATCTTAGTATTCATATACGTTCATGCCATGAGGATAACATGGACTCCGTGGCAGTGAGTGATAGTGAATTACTAATGAAATAGCGAGGTATTTCATTAGTAATTCACTATCACTCATATACTAGTTATTGTATGCTACACATGCATAAAAAAGGGCAGTCAGTAATGATGGGAAACTTGTATAGTGTCATAACTATGAAACCTCAACTCAAGTTAATGATGAAAGCTCATGAATTGCTGAAATAGATGAGGACATGAAGTGTGTGGAAACTGGACTAGTCACTAAAATAAAAATAATAAAACAAACTAATCTAATAAAGATAGTCTAAATATGATGCAGCTGCATATTACCTGTATAAGAACAACAATTGGAAGTGAAAGAACCAAGGAGGAAGGGCCGGCCCGACGCAAAAGCGAAGTAGGCGGTGGCTTAGGGCCTCGAGGCCACAAGGCGGCCCCCCAAGAGCAATAAAAAATATATTGTAGCCTATTTCTTATTTTTCGCCCATGTATAAATAGTTATTTCTATACGATTAAAGATATGGAGACAATATGGAGTTGTAAAAATATATTATAAGTAATGTTATGTGGTTCTTTGTACTTAAATCACCCATAGATTGTGCTAAATCACCCTTAAATCCAATCAAGTAGTATTTACATGGGATCATAAATGCTCTTCGGGCGGCCATTTTTTCCTGGGTATTGCAGATCGGGCACCACCCTCTAATATTCTTCCATGGGACCATAGGAACCCCCCTTCAATGAAGTAATTTGTCCTGCTGCTAGGCAACAAAGGCCATATAGCTGCTACATGTCATTAGTGGGATTCGAATCGATGCCCCGCGATCTACCACCATCGTGACAGAATGCGGCGCCTTAATCCGCGTGACCACTAAGGACACTAAGAGTGGGTGAAGTAAACCATTTGTGTTACTTTGTTTTAGGTACAGTACAGTAGCTCTGTTCACTTATATCATTAAATATTTGTGTGGTATTTATTCATTATTTTATTTTATTCTTTGTCTTTGTACAATGGAATTTATAATTATTTTTGTGAGCTAATAAAGTTAAAATTTGGAAGTGTTATTTGTTTTTATTGATCTTGCATTACAATTTATTGTTCCACATTGCCGTTGCACTTTTTTTTAAACCAAAAATAATTAAACATGGCATATTTACAGTAAGAACATTGTCTACCTGTTTATCTACTTTGGGGGCCCCCAAATACAATTTCGCTTAGGGCCCCATGGAGGCTTGGGCCGGCCCTGCAAGGAGGTTCCATGGGATGAACACATTTAATGTTGTTTACCTTATTATTTTTTTTATTTGATTTATTTGATTTGTTTATTTATTTTTATTTTATTTTTTTAATTCATACCATGTGGGGTTTTCATGGAAATTTATGGGCTAAAGTAGGTAGTTTTTGGGTACCTCCTATCTGAAAGCCCACCCACTAGGGAATTGATACCTCGAGTAAGGAAGGCCTATCTATCTATGCTCAGACTGTGGCCAGGTTTCAAACCTGTGCGCTTGGAGACCTAAATCCTAAAGCACGCATGGTTTCACTGTACCATGGAAGCCCCATGGAGGGGAGGAGGAGCTAAAACATTTTCTCTGACAAAAAAAAAAAAAAAAAAAAAAAAAAAGTATATCTAATATAAAAAAAAATATTTTCGAATACACTGCTTCTCTTTGTGTGTGTGTGTGTGTGTGTGTGTGTGTGTGTGTGTGTGTGTGTGTGTGTGTGTATTTATCTAGTTGTATTGTACAGGGTTTGAGCGGGGGTCATAGTGTCCTGTTTCCATATCTCCATTTATCCAAATTTTCCTTAAAGTGATGCTCATTATGTACTGTAACAACTTCATTATCCAATGCATTTCACTTTTCCACCGTTCTGTGTGGAAAACTGTATTTTCCAATATCCTTCATACACTGCCTCATCCTGATCTTCTTTTCATGTCCTCTTATCCTTCCATTTTCTGTCAACAGCACCAGATCTGCTTTGTCTATCTTTTCAGTGCCATTGACTATCTTGTACATTGTTATTAGGTGTGTGTGTATGTATTTACCCAGTTGTATTTACCTAGTTGTATGTTACAGGGTTTGAGCGAGGCTCATAGTGACCTGTCTCCATATCTACATTTATCTAACTTCTCCTTAAATTTGCGCACACTTTCTGCTGTTACAATCTCTTCACTTAACCCATTCCTGATGTCTACTGTCCTATGTGGAAAACTGAACTTCTTGATATTCCTATGACTGACTTTTCATGATTTTCTTGGAATGTCCTCTTGTTTGTCTGTCGCCCTGCTCCATCAGTGTTACCAGGTCTTGTCTATCTATCTTCTTCATACGGTTTACTAACTTATACACTGTTATTAGGTTTCCTCTTTTCCGTCTATCCTTTAAAGTTGGTAGCTCCATCTCCTTCAGTCTTTCTTCATAGGGAAGATAATTTATTTCAAGGACCATCTTTGTAGCAGCCCTTTGTATCCTTTCTAGTTTCTTGATATCTTTCTGCCTATATGGCGACCATAGCACTGCTGCATATTCTAGTCTAGTCATAGTGGTTAATATCTTTTTCATCATACTTTTATCCATGTAATTAAATGCTACCTTGACGTTCGTTAGTGTCTTGTATGTTGAAGCAAATAATCCATTTATATGTATTTCTGGAGTCAGGGTGTCTTGTATAATCACTCCCAGATCTTTCTCTTCTCTTCTTTTCATTATAATCTCTTTTCCCATTTTATATTCCCATGTAGGTCTTCTATTACTTTTACCCATTTACATTACATGGCATTTCTTAGTATTAAATTCTAATTTTCACTTCTGGCTCCATCTCCAGATCTTATCAATAGTTTTCTGTAATTCCATACAATAATTTTTTTTTTATAACTCTCAAAAGCTTGGCATCATCTGCAAACAAATTTATGTAGCTACGCAAACCCTCTTGTATATTGTTGACATATTTCGAACATCATTGGTGCCAACACCGAACCCTGTGGTACGCCACTGGTTACAGTGCTCCAACTTGATGGTGTATCTCTTATCACTGTCCTCATTTCCCGATCTGTTAAGTAATCTGTCATCCAATTTAAGATATTTCCCTTAATTCCGCCCATTTGTTCTATTTTCCATAGGAGTCTTTTGTGTGGTACTCTGTCAAAAGCCTTTTTAATATCTAGATACACTGCATCCACCCATCCATCTCTTCCTTGTACTTCATCTATTACTCTTGTATAAAAGCATAGTAAGTTTGTTATACATGATCTTCCTTTTCTAAAACCAAATTGGGAGTTATTAATGATTTCATTTCTCTCCAGATATTCCAACCATTTTTCTTTGATAACAATTTCACAGATCTTACCCACCATACTAGTTAGTGACACTGGTCTATAACACTGGTCTGCTATGTTTTCAAGGTCTAACATATAATACCTGATTTTAGACCATTTTTTTGCACTGAATCCAAAAATCATGCTCATTTTACTCAATCAGATCAGGTTAATGAATATTAGCACATTAAAAATATCCTAAATTCCGATCTATTTCTAGGTGATTAAAACGCAATATTAAAAATATTAGACTGATTTATTCACAGAAGGCTTACAAAATATTTTGAATAGATATCAAGAAGAGTATAATGAACTAAGGAAGCTACTCATGGATGAATGGTCTCTTCAGGGACTTCCGTTTGTGCTGAGCAGACTGCGCATCCCTCTTTAGGCACCAGCAGTAGTCAGCCAGAAAGTTGACATCCAATCGGCCTTGATAGCGTTCCTCCATAACTCTGATATATTGGTGAAAGCACTCACCCTGTTCTTCACTGAAGTCTCCACAATTTTCTGGAAAATAGTCCAGATGAGACCGGAGGAAGTGCATTTTCACTGACATGCGCGTACCAAGTTAGAAAAATTCTCCATTAACTCACCAACCACCTTCTGATACTGGGAACTTCTGTGGTTGCCAAGGAAGTTTGCAATGACTGACTTAAGGGACAACCAAGCAAAGAGTTCAGCAGGATTCAGTGCATCATCAAAACTAGTATCCTTGATGAGTTCCCTTATTTGAGGACCATCCTGTCTTAATTTTCTCCATGGTTTTTCGTTGAAATTTCTGATGTAAGAAAGCAAATCCTCCACCTTCCCTGTCCCATGCCTTTACAAAGTTGTTCATTAGACCGAGTTTGATGTGGACGGGTGGAAGCAATATCTTGCTCGGTTCAACCAAAGGGTATGACAAAACGTTGTGTGACCCAGGTTTTAATCCTTGTCTTGATGGCCACTCTTGTCTGACATAATGCTGGTCATCAACACGGCTATCCCATAAGCACAGAAAGCATGGATACTTTGTGTAACCACCTTGAAGTCCTAGAATGAGTCCAACAACTTTAGGATCTCCACAGATCAACCATTTATGTTTCTGGTAGTTCAGAGCAGACAACAGACGTTCCATGCTTTTGTGGGATTCTTTCATTTCAACTAAGTGCCCAACAGGGATCGATGAAAACTTGTTTGCGATATTCAGAAGAACTGCTTTGAGACTTCTGTTAGATGAATCAATGAAACGTCTCTATTCCATAGCATCATACTTCAGACCAAGTAATTCAATCAAGTCAGCAATATTGCTACAGTAAACCAGTGAAGATGCTTCATCAAACATGAAAAAATGTCTAAATTCTCTCGTGGTCTGGCATCAATAGAATGTTCCTGGCGCCAGTAGACGTTTCTCTCGAAAACGAGAACCCAGTAGCTGGGTAAACTCCTCCGAAAGGTTCAGGTCTCATGTCAGGTCATTGAGTTCGGCTTGGGTCAAACGCACCGGTTGGTCGTCGTCTTCCGGCCTGTATTAATCACACTTAGCTGTACCAATCATGTCACTAGATTCGGAATCAGATCTAGATTCCATGGTGACATTTGGCTCAGAAACAGGAAGATCGGGGACATGGGGGACTGGCTTTATGGCAGAAGGAACATCAGGGTATTGAACATGGTGCTTGTTCTTGCGATTGATGCCTTTTAGATTTGTCATGCAAAAGTAGCAGTCGGTAACATGATCTTTCCCGTCCCTCCTCACCATTGGGACACCAAATGGCATATTCTTCCTTTTCTTGTTTCTCCAATCCCGTAAGTTCTCTACACATGTTTTGCAATAGATATTTTGACTCCAAAGTAAACGTGATATGCCTTCTTCACAAAATCAGTGATTTTTGCTTGACGGTCTGGAAGAATAACATACCACAGATGTAACAAAACCTATTAGGATGTTTTTTACACTTCCAATCCATTTTTATAGACCTAAAAACGGAAATGGAAATATTTATTAAAGGTTACCCACTACCTGGTTTTGCAAAAGCAAAGCCCATAAATGCATGGATTGCAATATTTTAGAAAAATATGCTGGAAAAGAAGTTGACTGTATCTTAGAAACCAGACCTGACCCGGGAAAATAAACTGTATTTTTTAATTCAGCGTGCAAAAATGGTCATAAATCAGTTGGAAAACCATTGACCTTTTCTAAAAGTTTTGAAACGCAGACCAGTGTAATTTAGGGGCTCAGTCATTTTTCCTCCTTTGTATAATGGGACTATATTGGCTCTTTTCCATTCCTTTGGTACCTTCCCTTCCCTTAAAGAGTTGTTAATTACATCCCAAATTGGTTTTACCAGTTGCTCACTACATTCCCTTAGTGTCCATCCTGACACTCCATATGGTCCCATTGCCTTCCTCACATCCACCTTTTCTAGCAATTCTCTAATTTTCTGTTTTCTTACCACGATGTTCTTAATCCTTCCTGTGCCGCTGGGTTGATTGGCTTTATAAACTCGCCCTCTTCATTAAATACTGATTTAAAGCTCTCATTCATAAGTTCACTCATTTCTTCTGATGTTTTGTATATTGTATTCCCCTTAATCAACTTAGTAATGGTTTCTCTATTTGTCATTTTACCATTTATACACTTATAAAAAGCTTGTTTTTTTCACATCTCTTCACTACATCCTTTTCAAAGTTTCTCTCCTCCTCCCTTCTTATCCTAATGTATTCATTTCATGCCTCTTTATACTGCTTCCTATTTATTTCATTACATTGCCTTTTTAATTTTTTCATGCTGCATCCTTGCACTTTTTAGCTTTTGCACATATAGCATTATACCAGTTGTGTTTGCTCTTTTTTACTCTATATTCAGGAACATATCTCTTTACCTCCTCATTATACTTGTCTAGAAATATATCATACTTTTCTTGAATTGTCTTTACATGCATAATTTCTTTCCAATCAATACTACCAAAATAACTTTTGTGTGTATTCACCTAGTTGTATTCATCCAACTTTCCTTTAAAACTATGCACACTCCTCGCTGACACCACCTCCTCACTCAAACCATTCCACACCTCCACACATTTTTGTGGGAAACTATATTTCTTCACATCCTTCAAGCATATTCCCTTGGCTATCTTTTTACTATGCGATCTTGTAGTTCTATTTAAGTTTTCCTCTCTCAACATCATTTGCTCATTATCCACTTCATCCAGTCCGTTCAACAGTTTATAAACCTGTATTAAATCTCCTCTTTCTCTTCTTTGTTCCAAGGTAAGCAAATTCATTTCTTTTAATCTCTCCTCATAGGTCATTTCTGCCAATTCCGGAACCATTTTTTTGCCATTCTCTGCAATCTCTCCAACTTCCTTATATGCTTCTTTTTATAAGGGGACCAAACCACTCCAGCATATTCCAATCTTGGTCTAATTACCGTACTAATTAATTTCTTCATCATATCTTTATCCATATAATGGAAGGCTAATCCAATATTTTTAATCAAATTATATATTTCTCCAAACATCTTGTCAATATGAGCCTCAAACTGCCCATGGTCTTGTATTATCACTCCCAAATCCTTTTCCTTTTCCACCTTTTTCAACACTACTTCTTCACCCATCTTATATGACCCTCTTGGCCGTCTTCCACTCTTCCCCATCTCCATTACATGACTTTTGCTCAGATTAAATTCCATTTGCCACCTCTTGCTCCACTCCCAAATCTTATCCAGATCTGCCTGTAAATTTCACAATCTTCTTCACTCTTCACACACCTACACAACTTCGCATTATCCGCAAACAAATGAATATAACTGTTTACTCCTCTGGCATATCATTAATATATACAAGGAAAAGTATTGGTGCCAGCACTGAACCTTGTGGGACTCCACTCTCCACCACCAACCAGTCCGACTTTGCATCCCTTATTACCGTTCTCATCTCCTCCATCTCAAGTAGTTTTCCATCCACTTTAACACTTTTCCTTCAGTCCTCCATAAATCTCTAATTTCCATAGCAGTCTCATGTGAGGTACCTTGTCAAAAGCTTTTTTAAATCCAAATATACACAGTCCATCCATCCTCTCTCTCTTGTATTTTGTCAACCACTCTTGAATAAAAGCTCAGTAGATTTGTTACACATGACCTCCCTTTCCTGAAGCCAAATTGATGATCCGATAATAACTTATGATCCTCCAGGAACCGTATCCAATATTTCTTTATCACCCTCTCACAAATCTTACCGACCACAATTGTTAGTGACACAGGTCTATAGTTAAGAGGCTCTTCCTTACTGCCTCCCTTATAAATGGGCACCACTTCAGCTCTTTTCCACTCTACTGGTACTTCCCTGTTTCTAATGAGCACCTTATAATATCATATAATGGATCAATCAATTCTTCTCTACATTCCTTCAATAATTTTCCTGAAACTTCATCTGGTCCCATCGCTTTATCATCTTTAAGTTCCTCCAACATTTTATATAACTCCTTTTAGGTATCTTAATGTCATCCATGTGCACATTTCCTTGTACATTCTGAGGCTTTACAAACATTGTTTCTTTAGTAAATACTTGTTGAAACCTATTATTTAGCAATTCCGCTATATTCTTAGGGTCATCTACTATCCCTTGCTCTCCTTTTAATCTTTCAATGGACTCTCTCTTTTAAGTTTACCATTTATGAACCTGTAAAACAATTTTGGATGTTCCTTACTCTTGTCTACAATATCTTTTCAAATTTTCTTTCTTCCTCCTCCTTACCCTCACATACTCATTTCTCGCCACTCTATAATTCTCCTTATTTAGTATATTCCTGTTCTTTTCCATCTTTTCCAAGCCACATCTCTCATTTCTTTAGCCTTAACACAAGTTGCATTAAACCAATCCTTTCTTCCTTCCTCTCTCGGTTTATACTTTGGTACAAATTTCATAACTCCTTCTTTATAATATTTCATAAAAATCTCATATTTTTTTGCACTTCTTTGATTTGTAACATCTCCTCCCAATCTAATGTTCTGAAATAATTTTTCAAACTTTGTGTCCATCTTTTTATAATTTAATCTACCACTCCTGTATGTCTCATCCTTCCTTCGCTGTGTTGTTGCTATCTGCATTTCCATAACCACATGATCACTCTTCCCAATGGACATTTGTATTGTATATCTCCACATAGGTACACTTCTCTTGTTAACACCAAATCCAGTCTAGCGGGTTCATCATCTCCTCTATATCTAGTATTTTCTTCACCCTCTGTTCCATCATATTTTCCATCATTAGATTAAGAAATCTCTCTCCCATGCTTCCTCTCCAACACCACTTACTAGATTTTCCCAATCCACCTCCTTACAATTAAAATCTCCTACTAGTATCACCTTTCTTTTTCCAGATAATACACTTTCCAAACTCTGTAAAGTATCCTTGATCATATTGTCGTATTCCCTTAATGTCCAAGAATTTGTTTTAGGAGGTACATAGGTCACCATGATTATTAATTCTTTTCCATCACTTTTTATCCTTATGCTTATCACTTCTGCATTGTTCTTCCCATACCAAACCTTATCCACATTTATTTATTTCTTCGTCATAATCATAACTCCTCCTCCACCTTTACTCTCTCTATCCTTTCTCCATATATTATATTTATTATCCAAATTTATCTTTGTTTTTTCATGCAATTTTGTCTCAGTCAAACACACTATAGCAGGCTTCTCCACTATCATATAGTCTTGCAATTCCAATCTACTTGACAGTATCCCATCTATATTAGTATACATTACGGTCCACCCACTGCTCCCTCTAGGGGTTCCTCCGTATTCCTTCTTTCCACATACCACTTTCTGACTCTCTCTCCTATAACTCTCCAAAAAAACTTTTCTCTTTCCTCCTCAGACCGCTCATCATTTTTCCTTCTCGCCTCTTCCACCAATTCCTTATATCTTCTCTCTTCCTCATTTCTATTCTTTCTCACAAACACCTTTTTACAACCTTCTATCTTTCTTAACTTTGATGTTCTATATAGGATATCCTTCGCAGATTGTTGTGACTTCAGTACTACTTTAATCGGTCTGCTCACTCCCTCCTTATACGGACCCAGTCTATGGATCTCTTCCACTTCTTCTTGTAGGTCTTTTTTTTCATCATCATTTAGATTTTTGAACAGATCTCTTAATGTTTTTAATTCTTCCTTAATTCTCTTAGGTTTATATGTTATATTTTGTTCTTTCATCCCAAATATTAACACACTCATCTTCTTTTCTGCTATTTCCCTTATCAATGTTTCCTTATTCTTCATTACATTAACCAGTTCCTTGGACCTTTCTTTTTTGTCTTCCTTCAACTGATCTTTAATTATTTCTTGTAATCCAACCATCTCTGCTTCCCTCGACTCAGTCCATTGTGTTTTCTTCAGTTCCCATTCCCTTTCAAACCTTTCATTCTGCTCACTAATAATTTCCTTAAAGTCATCTTTCTCCTTTACTACTCTCTCCATTTTCTCCTCCAACCGTCTCTTGTATTTTTCAACCTCCACTCTCAAGTGTGCATTCTCATCCACCAATCGTTTTTCATTTTCCTCCAGTCTCTTAACTCTTTCCTTCAAAGCCTTGCGGAATTCTCTATCCTGCTCCTCCTTACTCCTCTGAACTTTTAATTCCTTCACCAACTCCTCAAATCTCTTCTCCAAAATCACCAATCTACCTTGCAATGTTGCCCCTGTTGAAGATGGACTTTGACTGGCCACTTTCGGCTTTGCTCCCTGGGCCTCATCAACATATTTTGAATTTGGTAATTTATTTCTTACCGGTCTATCCATTTTTTTACTCTTCCTGGGAGCATGTGGGTGTGTGGTCACTGGGGGCCAGGCCTGGTAGCTACGTGTGTGTGGTGGGATGCGTTGGCGGCTGCTATGGCTGGCCTTTGTGTGGTTCCCACTCTGTCGTTTGGAGTGTGGAGGTTCTCACACCTCCGATCACTCCCATGTACACGCCACCAGGCTACGTTCATTCTGTACACTTGTTCACTCGCTCTGGTCGCCCCTCAATAGCAATAACTATTCTCACTCAAGCACATTGCTTAGCGTGTAGTGTTAGTTAGATGCCGCTCTGAGCAGGAGGCACGTCCGCTCTCCACGGAGCGCGGAGTGTGTGTGTGTGTGTGTCTGGGTGTGGGTGCGGGTGTGCATGGGTCCGTATAGCCCACCGCCACAATTGTTGTCACCACCACCTCTGCTAGAAGACTAGAATGTGTGTGTGTGTGTGTGTGTGTGTGTGTGTGTGTGTGTGTGTGTGTGTGTAATTCACTGTTTGATCTGCTGCAGTCTCTGACGAGACAGCCAGACGTTACCCTACGGAACGAGCTCAAAGCTCATTGTTTCCGATCTTCGGATAGGCCTGAGACCAGGCACACACCACACATCGGGACAACAAGGTCACAACTCCCCGATTTACATCCCGTACCTACTCACTGCTAGGTGAACAGGGGCTACACGTGAAAGGAGACACACCCAAATATCTCCACCCGGCCGGGGAATCGAACCCCGGTCCTCTGGCTTGTGAAGCCAGCGCTCAAACCACTGAGCTACCGGGCCGTGTGTGTGTGTGTGTGTGTGTGTGTGTGTGTGTGTGTGTGTGTGTGTGTGTGTGTGTGTGTGTGTGTGTGTGTGTATTTACCTAGTTGTATTTAGCCTAGGGCCTGGGCTTTATGCTCATGTGGCCCCGTCTCCATTTCTACACTTATTCAATCTTACTTTAAAAGTATGTACACTCGTTGCAGACACTACTTCTTCATTTAAACTGTTCCACGTCTCAATACATCTTAGCGGGAAACTATATTTTTTAACATCTCTCAGACATCTTCCTTTTCTCAGCTTTTTACTATGCGATCTTGTGCTTCGGATGTCATATTCTTCTCTCAGGATCAGTTTCTCATTATCCACTTGGTCCATTCCGTTGATCAATTTATAAACTTGTATCAGATCTCCTCTCTCCCTTCTTTGTTCAAGGGTTGGTAGATCCATAGCCTTTAGTCTCTCCTCATATGTCATCCCTTCAAATTCTGGAACCATTTTTGTAGCCATTTTTTGTAGTCTCTCCAACTTCATAAAGTGTTTCTTTTTATGAGGGGTCCACACTACTCTTGCATATTCCAATCTGGGTCTTATTATAGGACTTATCAATTTCTTCATCATTTCTTTGTTCATGTAGTGAAATGCTACTCCAATATTCCTTAGCAAATTATGTTTCTCTAAAAATTCTATCAATATGGCTTACTGGTTGATTGTTTCCTTCCATCATCACTCCTAAGTCCTTTTCCTTTTTGAGTTTCTCCAGTTCTACTCCATCTCCCATCTTATAGATTCCCACGGGTCGTCTTTCAATCTTTCCTATTTCCATGACATGGCTTTTGTTCACATTGAATTCCATTTCCCACTTTTTGCTCCATTCCCAGATCTTATTTAGGTCTTCTTGCAGTATTTCACAATCCTCTTTTTGCTTTATAACTCTGCACAGTTTTGTATCATCTGCAAACATATTTATGTAGCTGTTCACACCTTCTGGCATGTCGTTAATATAAATGAGGAAAAGTATTGGTGCCAATACTGACCCCTGTAGCACTCCGCTTTCTACTGCTCTCCACTTGGACTATATATCTTTAACTGCCGTCCTTATTTCTCTCCCCCTCAAATAATTTTCTATCCATCTCAATGTGCTTCCTTTTAAGCCACCCTTCTCCTCTAACTTCTATAGTAACCTTGCATGTGGTACTTTGTCAAAAGCCTTTTTTTAAATTCAAATAAATACAGTCAACCCATCCCTCTCTCTCTTGTACTCTATCAACTATTCTAGAATAGAAACTCAATAAATTAGTTACACACGACCGTCTTTTTCTAAAACCAAATTGGCTATTTGATATTAATTTGTTGTCTTCAAGGAACTCGATCCATTGTTTCTTTATTATTCTTTCACACATCTTGCATATTATATGGGAACCACCTCAGCTCTTTTCCATTTCACTGGTACTGTTCCATTTTCTATTGAGCATTTTATGATGTTGCATATAGGACTTGCTAGTTCTTCCCTACATTCTTTCAGTATTCTGCCTGAGACTTCATCTGGTCCCATTGCCTTCTCTTCATCCAGTTCCTTCATTAACTCTTTTATTTCAAGCTTGGTTACTTTAATCTCTTTCATATAGACTGACTCTCTATTACCCTGTGGCCTTTCAAATTTGGATTCCTTAGTAAGCACCTCCTGGAATTTATTATTTAATAGTTCTGCCATACTTTTGGGTCTTCTACCATCCCGTTCTCTCCTTTTAACCTTTCTATTGTTTCTTATTGCCTAATTTTTCCATTTATAAATCTGTAGAACAATTTTGGTTGCTCCTTACATTTTTCGACAATGTCCTTTTCAAAGTTCTTTTCCTCTTCCTTCCTCACCTTAACATATTCATTTCTCGCTGCCTTGAAGTTTTCCTTATTTGCTGGATTTCTATTTCTCCTCCACCTTTTCCATGCTCCATCTCTTTTCTCCTTTGCCCTAGCACACCTTGCATTAAACCAATCTTTCTTTCCTTCTTCTTTAGGTCTATATTTCGGGACATATTCCCTGACTCCTGTTTTGTATATTTCCCAAAATAAGTTATACTTCTCTTGCATCGTCTCTGAGTTTTCCATCTCCTCCCAGTTTATGTTTTTAAAATAGTTCATGAGATTCTCAATATCAGCCTTTCTGTAATTTAATCGGTCTCCTTTGTTTGAATCGTGTCTATCTTCCTTTCCCTCTTCTATATCCATTTCTAATATTACATGGTCACTCTTTCCCAATAGGCACTTATATCTTATATAATCATTCATTTGTATACCCCTTGTAAAAACTAGGTCCAATCTCGCCGGCTCGTCGTTTCTTCTGAATCTTGTGCATTCCTCTACTCTCTGGTCCATCATATTGTCTATCATTAGGTTCAAGAATCTTTTTCCCCAGGCTTCTTCCCCCATACCACTTTCATAATTTTCCAAGTCCACTTTTTTACAGATGAAATCTCCTACTAATATCACTTTTTTCCTTTCTTTAACGCTTCTCGTTAGACTCCTTATTGTGTCATCTATCATGTCTTTATATTCTTGATTGGTCCATGAATTTGTGTTTGGTAGCACATATGTTACAATGATTGTTAACTCTTTTTTTTACTAATATGCATCTTAACATACAGTACTTCTGCTTTTCCTTCCCCACATTCCACTTGGTTTATCACTATCTCCTTCCTTAACATTATCATGACTCCTCCTCCTCCTTTACCCACTCTGTCTTTTCTCCATACATTATACCTATTATCCAAGTTTATTTTGATTGCCTCATTTAGTTTTGTTTCAGCCAGGCATACAATATCCGGATTTTCTTTCTTTATGTAATCTCTTAATTCTAATTTACTTGATAAAACCCCTTTAATGTCCGTATACATAATTTTTAGTCTCTTGCCTTTATAATTTTTAGGTAAACTTGTTCCACTTTTTTCTCTTCCTTCTCGTTTATATACCATTTCCTTATCCTGTCTCCTAGAATTCTCCAAAAAAAAAAAAAGCCTTTTTTTTCTCTTCTGAACTTTCATTATTTTTTTCCCTTACTGCTGCTGCCAGTTCATTGTATCTCTTCCTTTCTTCCTCATTTCTATTTTTCTTTATATACATTTTTGCAACCTTCTGTTTCTCTAAGTTTTGTTGTTCTATATAATATTTCTTCTGTTGCTGCTTGTGAATTTTGTAGTATTTTAATTGGTCTCGTTTTTCCTTCTTGATATGGTCCCATTCTGTTTATTTCTTCTACTTCCTCTTCCAAGTTCTGCCTATCTTCGTCGTTTAGATTTTTTAGTAGATCTTTGACTGATTTCATTTCTTCTTTTTCTCTTCTTGGTCTATATTTTATATTTTTTTCTTTTATTCCAAATACGACTACACACTTCTTTTTTTCTGCAATTTCTCTAACTAGATTTTCTTTTGTCTTGAGAACTCCTATCATTTTGTTTGTCATATTTTCTTCTTTTTCTTTAAGTTGTTCTTGAATCACCTCCTGAAAATCAGCCTTATCTTTCTTATCTTGGAGTCTCCATGCTTGTACTTCTTTTTTAATCACGTTCTGTACTCTTTCCTCTTCCTTGTTTACTAGATCTTTCAACTTCTCTTTTTTCTTTCTTGGCTTTACCGAGTCCATCTTCCATCTGCTTCTTGTAGTTAGCTACTTCCTTTTTCAGTTCTTCGTTTTCTGCTCTTAGCCTAGCTTCGTTTTCTTCCACTTTTTTTTTTATCCTTTCTCTCAGTTTTATAAACTCTTTTTCCTCTTCTTCATTCTCTTTCATTTCCATTGTTACGTTCACCGGTTAAATGGGTAAGATTGGCATCGGGGAGCCGGTGAACAATAACAATAAAAAAAAAGCACTGCAGGTTCGACTGGTGAGGAAATGCAAAGGGGACACTTTAAAAAAGCTATTTTAATAACCCATAATGAAACTGACACACATAGATATAACATGAGACATGAAACACAGATATATAACATGAAACAGGAAAATGACATACACATATACATATAACACAGTAATAAATACAACAATAAAGAACCCAATTTAATACCTAACAATAATCCTAATCCTATATGGAGGCAATGTGGAAAACACGGGACGAGGGGAAGTGATACTTATGAGGTGTCACAGTGGTGAAGTGCTGGGTGATGGTTGATCCCACGGTAGACCCAAGAGGCGTTGTGTTCACTGGTTGAGGCCTGGACCTCAACTTGATTTCCAGAGAGCCAAGAGCTGGCTTAACAATTCCGGTTGAGTCGAATGGGGCCGCGTGAATCCAACTTCGGGACAGTAGCGGGGCTTCATGAAACGGTGACGTGAAGGGTTCATGAGACGGTAGCGTGGAAGGTTCACGAGACGGTGACGTGGAAGGGGAGGCGGAGAGGTGGCGAACGAGGTAACAAGCGGAGGAGGTGATGGTAGTGGAGTATGTTACGGGTGGGCCATAACATTTCTTCCCCCCTCAAGACCTCCGTAATGGGCTCATGAAGGAGGTGAGACGGGAGATCTTGATAAGGCGTAGGCGATGATGTTGTCCACCCCCTTGATATGGTGGACTTCCAAGTTGAAGGGTTGAGTTAACAAGGCCCACCTAAGAATGCGTTGGTTTCGGTTCTTCATGGCGTGAAGGAAGGCCAGAGGATTGTGATCGGTGAAGACCTTCGTAGTTTGAGGACCAGGATGAAGGTAACACTCAAAACGTTGGAGCGCCAGGACGAGTGCCAGAGCCTCCTTCTCGATGGTGGAGTAGTTGAGTTGATGTTTCTTCAGCTTGGCGGAGTGATAGGCGATGGGATGGAGGATGCCGCTTGTGGGGTCCGTTTGTAGTAGGACAGCACCCACTCCAACTCCACTCGCGTCCACTTGTAGATGGAAGGTGCGGGAGTGATCTGGCGTCCAGACCACTGCTTCCGAGGAGAGGAACGCCTTGAGGTGTTGGAAGGCTTGGTCACAGGTCGGGGTCCAGTGGAAGGGGACGGAAGTGCTGATAAGGTTCGTCATGGGGGGCGGCCAGGATGGAGAAGTTCCTACAGAATCTTCTGTAGAAACCAGCCATCCCCAAGAATCTCATGAGAGCTTTCCTGGTGGTAGGGACAGGGAAGCCAAGGATGGCCTCCACGTTGGCTCTCTTGGGGCGAACCTTGCCGTTCCCCACCACATGTCCCAGGTAGACCACCGTAGACTTCCTGAAGGTGGACTTGGCCAGGTTGATTGTAAGCCCGGCTTCCTGCAACCGACCCATCAGCCTCCGAAGACGGGTCAGATGTGTCACCCAGTCGTCCGAAGTCACCACCAGGTCGTCCAGATAGGCGGATGTTCCTTCCAAGTCCTGGGTGATGTAATTTATAGCCCTCTGGAAGGTGGCGGGAGCATTAGACAAGCCGAAGGGCATCACTGTGTATTGGTATAGTCTGAAGGGGGTGATGAAGGCGGATATTATTCGGGCCTCGTCCGAGAGAAGAATCTGGTAGTAACCTTTAAGTAAGTCTATAGTGGTTACAAATTTGGCTACTCCTATATTATCTATAAGGTCCTCTATCAAGGGCAATGGGTAGGAGTCTGGCACCGTCACTTTATTTAATTTCCTGTAGTCGGTGCAAAATCGACTACTACCATCTGGCTTAGATGTTAACAGGCAGGGAGAAGCCCAGGGGGATATACTAGGTTCTGCAAGGTGATGATAGAGCAGATAGTCTACCTCTTTTTTCATCAAGTCTCTTTTAATGGGTGAAATGCGATAGGCTGGTTGTCTTATAGGCTTGATGTCATTAGATATATATGTTATGTCATGTTGAATGTACAAAGTCCTGGAAGGTCACCTGTGATTTCTGAAAAGTCTAGCAATAACTTTTTAAGATCAGACTGTTGTGAAGGTGTTAAGGAAAGAAACATCTCATCAAGGTTGGACATGATTTGGCTGTTTGAGGGGCGTCCTTTAGGCGATGAGAAGAGGAATTCGATGTCGGAGTCTTCCTCAGGGGGCACAGGACCAGACTCCTTCCCTACCAGACATACAGGTACAATGCGAGACAAGTCGTCCTCTGGTTCTCTGGAGTGGTAAGGTTTCATTAGATTAATATGAACTAGTTGGGAATCCTTATGACGGTCAGGAGTGTGGACCACATAATTTAATGGACTTAGTTTTTGAGCCACAACATAAGGTCCCATGAACTTACTGTGAAGAGCATTGCCTGGAGTGGGGAGAAAAAGTAAAACCTTGTCTCCTGGTTTGAAACTTCTCATGACAGATTTGGGAAGAGAATTCTGTTGCATTTTAGTTTGAGATTTGAGGAAGTTTGATTTAGCAAAAGATCTGACTTCACTGATTTTATTTTTAAGGTTACTGATGTAGTCAGACACACTGGGGATTGAAGGAGTATTTTGAGTAAACCATTGATCCTTTAATATTTTGAGAGGCCCCCTGATCTGTCTACCATAGAGTAATTCAAAAGGGGAGTAACCTAAAGAATCTTGAGGAAATTCTCTTAAAGCGAAGAGAAGGAAAGAGATACTTTCATCCCAGTCTCCTTGATGCTCCAAGCAATATTTCATCATGGATTTTAATGTTTGGTGAAACCGCTCCAGACAGCCTTGGGATTGGGGGTGGTAAGCCGAGGAGGTAACATGGTCGATGTTTAGCTCATTCACTATCTGTCGGAAAAAATTGCTAGTGAAATTGCTACCCTTGTCAGACTGAATTTGTTTTGGAATTCCTACCGAGGTGAAAAAATGTATTAGATGTTTTACAATGGTCTTTGATGTGATGTTCTTAAGAGGGAATGCTTCAGGGTACCTGGTAGTGGGATCCATGAGGGTTAACAAATACTGATTCCCTCGTTTGGTTTTGGGTAAGGGCCCTATGCAGTCTAGAATGATCTTTTCGAAGGGCTCCGTCTGAACTGGAATAGGCGTCAGAGGAGCTGACGAGGAGGTAACATGGTCGATGTTTAGCTCATTCACTATCTGTTGGAAAAAATTGCTAGTGAAATTGCTACCCTTGTCAGACAATTTGTTTTGGAATTCCTACCGAGGTGAAAAAATGTATTAGATGTTTTACAATGGTCTTTGATGTGATGTTCTTAAGAGGGAATGCTTCAGGGTACCTGGTAGTGGGATCCATGAGGGTTAACAAATACTGATTCCCTCGTTTGGTTTTGGGTAAGGGCCCTACGCAGTCTAGAATGATCTTTTCGAAGGGCTCCGTCTGAACTGGAATAGGCGTCAGAGGAGCTGGCACAAGGCGTTCGTTAGGCTTACCCACAATTTGACATATGTGACATGTTTTTACATAGTGTGACACATCCTTTTTCATTCCTGGCCAAAAAAATTGTTGAAGGGTCTTCTTGTAGGTTTTTTGGATGCCTAGATGACCTGACAATCATGAGCTAGTTCTATAATGGCTGGTCTTACAGACAAGGGGATGACAACTTGATGTGTTTCTGACCAGGTGTCTAGTTGTTTAATTTCAGGAGGTCTGTAGGCAAGCATGAGGACTCCTTCCTGATAATAAAAACAAGGCAATTTAGATATATCCTTTGTCTCACTGGCAACATGTCTGATCTTAGCCAAAGTGAGATCCTGTTCCTGAGCATTAATCAAATTCTCCTTTGAAATGATGTTATGGTACAAGTTGTCAGTAGAGGCAATCATTGGTGGAGGAGGTGGTGAAAGGGCAGGGGACTTGGACTGAGACCTGGTGACTGCACACACTGGAAAGAAGTGAGGGTATGTTTCGTCCAGGGTCTTAGTGAGACTTTCTGTTAAGGGAGA
This sequence comes from Portunus trituberculatus, assembly GCF_017591435.1. Lineage (NCBI taxonomy): Eukaryota > Metazoa > Arthropoda > Malacostraca > Decapoda > Portunidae > Portunus > Portunus trituberculatus. The sequence goes on from NC_059303.1 coordinate 2,526,874, forward strand.
ATCAAGAACAATTAAGTTTGGAATAGCCAAGTTACCCGCAAGATCATTACCCAGTACAAGATGTACCCCCGGTACTGGCAGTTCACCAGGTTTAATGGCTACCACAACCTCTCCTGAAATGAAAGGGCACAGTAAGCTAATTTTACCCAAGGGATAGGAGAGCTGTGATTCAAGACCTGTAAGGATCACCTTCTCCCCAGTGAAAGCCTGTTTGATGTTAGGGATGACATCTTCCCTTAAGATGGATTGGGCAGCACCTGTATCACGCAGAACCTTAACATTTATTGCCTTGTCTTTACCATCAGTCAGGGACACTTTACCTTGATACATGTACGAGTCATAAAGTTTTAGAGGAGAGTTGACAGGGTTAGCTAGGGCCACTGGTTTCTTGTTCTCAAATGTGTTAGGTTTAGGGGCCACAAAAGAAAGTTGACGTTGAGAGGCCTTGCAATTTGGGTGTCTACATTTTTGGATCGTGTAACCTGGCTTCTTACAGTATGTACACCAGGGGGAATTATATACATTTGGCGAGAATCCGGTCGGCTTACCACCCACGCCCCAAAACCTTCCCCAAAGGAGGACCTAACATTAGATAGTGAACCACGTCCTCTACTACCCAGGGATCCCATCAACAAAGCAAACGCATCAGCCACTTTAGCGGCAGACATAAGATCACTCTCTCCCTGTTCTTCCACATGCCTCAGAATATTAAAGGGTAACTTGTTCTTCCATTCTTCCAGGACCATTAGATTGAGCAACTCCGAAAAGGTGGTAATGTTAAGGGCGGCTAACCATTTCTTAAATTGTCTTAGTTTCTCACTAGCAAATTCAACATACGTGTGAGACTCTGGTTTCATATACTTTCGGAACTGTTGTCTGTATCCATCAGAAGTGATAGAGTAGGCGTCTAGAATGTTACCTTTGATATCTTCATATTCTACTTCATCACTAAGGCCGTTGTATACCCTATAAGCTTTTCCTACTAGCTTAGGGACAAGGAGAGACACCCACTGATCCTTGGGCCATTTATTACTATTAGCAATGCTCTCAAAAGCGCGAAATGACTCATCAACATCAGATTCATCAAAAGGGGGAACTAGCGGAGCAGCTGTAGCGGGATTAAAGCTTGCTAACTTTTTCTTTATATCTATTTCTTTCCCTCTAAACTAAGCGTCATTTTGTAGGGCTAACTCCTGAATTTCTAACTCTTTATCCTGCCTTTTAAGTTGTAACTGAAATTCTCTCTCTTCTTTTTTTTCTTGTAGTTGCATTTGTTTTTCCTGCATCCGGTATTCTAGTTTAAGCTTCTCAATTTCCCACTGACTTATCCTACTGTTCTTCCTGGGGACTGTGTATTATAGTCCTCGTAGAGGCTGACATGGGAGTTAACTCTTCTATGGCATTTCTTAGCAACTGACCTTCTTGCACTAGATGTTCAACAACTACATTCTTAATGACCTCTTTAGTCATCTGAGACGTGATGGGAACATCAAAATGTTTAACGATGGCTTTCCATTGGACCTTCTTTATATTAGCATCTTTAAGTTGTTCCAGAGAAGGGTCAGCACAAAAATCTTCAATGTTAAACTGAGCGGAAGCCATATTAAATAGATGTTAAACCACAAAAAAAAAAAAATGATAAGCGAATTACTTAAGTGAGGAACTTGGCAGAGTGATAGATAATAAAGGCAACCTTGGAAATTACCTAGATTATACTTAAGCAAACACTTATGAGTACAATCACTAATGAGGGGTAAACTAGAGAGTTACGGCATTAAGAGGGATCCGGATTACTCTAGTTACGAGACTTGAGAGTGAGGAGCGAATTGTACTGAGACTTGTTATTGATAAGGAGGCGGATTAGTCTGAGAGACTAGTTAAAATGGCCGATTCTAACTAGCGAGAAAAATGATCCGCGAAGTGAGGGGATTGAGGGTTCGTATGAACATATGATGATCCCAACACTTGGATAACACTTATTACACACCTGCCTATGTGCAAAAAATAGAGATAGGTGCTATCGGTGAACACGCCTTTCTACCTGGTTTCCTGGTCTACCACTGCTATGCGATACCAATGAAAGTCACGAAGCACTTTTAACCCAAAAGGAGCTACTTGATCGCACAAAGGTAAATTTAAACCACACGCAGAGTAAGTCACAGAACAAAAACACATCAAAGTCACAACACCACAGAAACACAAAAAAATAATGTAATCACAGAAAAAAGTCACTGGAAAAATGGAACACTGAACATGGGTTATAATAGTCCTGTCACGGTCGCCAATTGTTACGTTCACCGGTTAAACGGGTAAGATTGGCATCGGGGAGCCAGTGAACAATAACAATAAAAAAAACACTGCAGGTTCAACTGGTGAGGAAATGCAAAGGGGGCACTTTAAAAAGCTATTTTAATAACCCATAATGAAACTGACACACATAGATATAACATGAGACATGAAACACAGATATATAACATGAAACAGGAAAATGACATACACATATACATATAACACAGTAATAAATACAACAATAAAGAACCCAACTTAATACCTAACAACACTTAACACTTCCGGTTGAGTCGAATGGGGCTGCGTGAATCCAACATCGGGACAGTAGCGGGGCTTCATGAAACGGTGACGTGAAGGGTTCATGAGACGGTAGCGTGGAAGGTTCACGAGACGGTGACGTGGAAGGGGAGGCGGAGAGGTGGCGAACGAGGTAACAAGCGGAGGAGGTGATGGTAGTGGAGTATGTTACGGGCGGGCCATAACACCATATTCTCCTTTATCAATTTATCTAGTTTACATTCAATATTCAACACTCTCTTAAGTAGTGCAGTATTCGCCGCATCGAAACCTTCGAATGCGCCGTCACCCTCACCAACATAGTCATCATCAGCTTTCATTTTTTCCCTAATCTCATGTCTGCATTTTGATGGAATCTCTTCTTTACTCATGATTCCTTAATAGTTGATTTCATGAAAAAAATGAGTCCACACTACCTGCCCAGGCCACTGTAAATGCTGTACAACAGGTACGTAGTGAAGATCAGCTGATTGTCGGAACGGCGCCAGTGCGTCCTTCCTCGACCGCGTCTCGTGTGTATGTGTGTGTGTGTGTGTATTTACCTAGTTGTATTGTACAGGGTTTGAGCAGGGCTTATAGTGTCCTGTCTCCATATCTCCACTTATCTAGTTTTTCTTTAAAGTTATGCACACTATGTGCTGTGACAATTCCATTATCCACTGCATTCTATTTTTCCACCGTTCTGTGTGGAAAACTGCATTTTCCAATATCCTTCACACAGTGCCTCATCCTGATCTTCTTTTCATGTCCTCTTGTCCTTCTATCTTCTTCTGTCAACAGCACCAGGTCTTCTTTGTCTATCTTTTCAATATAATTTACTATCTTATATATTGTTATTAGGTCCCCGCGTTCTCTTATGTCTTGTAAGGTTGGCAGTCCCATTTCCTTCAGTCGTTCTACATATGTGAGGTCCTTTAATTCTGGCACCATCTTTGTAGCAATCTTTTCCAATCTTTTTATACAGGCAACCCCCCTTAACGAAGGGGTTACGTTCCTAAAAAACCCTTTGTTAAGTGAAATTTCATTAAGCGAACCAATTATAACAAGTTTAACCTGTGACTTGAACTTCCATTGAGAGTAAACAAAGCGAGAGTGCATCATAATACAGTGAAAGGTTTAATGAAAGTAAAAATTATGAAGTTAAACATTTAGACAGTTTAATTTAAGCCATAATAATGTACACTAATGTATGTATGTACGTAACTTTATAATGTTGATGATTTTAAATTTATGAAGGGAGGGAGAATGAAACGGGAAAGACACTAACCGGCAACCTGTGGAATGTAAATAAAGGGTGCATCCTTGTATCACATACAAAACTTATGTACCACATTTCCACAAGGCTTTCCATTTTATCCATTGTAGAGTCACGAGTTCAGGTGGTTCTTTTAGCTTGCAAGGAAGATACCGTCTCACCAGCCTTCTTAATAGAGTCTGCTGACTTGAAAATAGTAGAGACAGTAGATGGAGTCAAGATGGTGGCAAGCAATGCTATTAGTTTTCTCACCTCTCTTGTGTCTGTGAATAACATCCAGCTTCACTTCGAGAGTAAGAGATTTCCTAGTCTTCTTAGCAACACTAGACTACATTGCAGTGCGTTTTGGTGGTAAGTTGAGCGAGAGAAGACGAGCTGCTGCTGACGCTGTTATTGTTTTGAACAGGGGAATGAGAGGTGCGCGTGTTGTCCACGAGAGGCGGGGCTTTCAAACTTGGAAAAATTACCTGAATAAAATTTCGTTAAAGTGAGTTTGGTGTTTGTTAAACGAGCAGATGGTAGTAAAATGAAGCCTTCGTTGTAGCGAAATTTCGTTGTGTGAACCTTCGTTAAACGGGAACTGCCTGTATCCCTTTTAGAGCTCGGAGACCATAGCACTGATGCATATTCCAGCCTTGGACGTATCATGCTTGTGAGGATTTTTTCATCATATCTTTATCCATGTAATGAAATGCCACTCATATATTAGTCAATATCTTATATGATAGTCCAAATATCTTGCTTATGTGTTTATCAGGGCTCAGATTTTCTTGTATGATCACTCCAAGATCTTTTTCCTCTTTAGTCTTCATTATTTGTTCCTCTGCCATCAAATAGTTCCATACTGGTCTTCTCTTACTCTTTCCTAGTTCTATTATGTGGCATTTCTTGGCATTAAACTCCAATATCCACTTCTTGCTCCATTCATAGATCTTGTTTGAATCTTCCTGCAACAGCAGACAGTCCTCTCTGGTTTTGATAACTCTTAGCAACTTTGCATCATGAGCGAATAAATTAATATAACGGTTTATCTCAATGTGAATGTCGTTTACATAAACTTGAAACATAATGGGGGCTAACACTGACCCTTGTGGCACTTCGTTAGTTACTTTACCCCAAAATGAGTACGTATCTCTGATCACAGTTTTCATTTCCCTATCCTTCAAATAATCTTTTGTCCATTCAAGCAAGGTTCCATGCAGTCCTCCTATGTTCTCTAGTTTCCAAAGAAGTCTTCCGTGCGGGACTTTAACAAATGCCTTTTTAATTTCCAGGTATACTGTGTCTACCCATCCATCTCTGTTTTCAAGTCCTGCAATAACTCTCGAGTAGAAGCTTAATAAGTTTGATAGACGTGATCGCCCTGTCCTGAACCCAAATTGTCTGTTCAATATGACTTGCCCCTCTTCTAGAAATTTAACCCATTTTTCTTTGATAATTATTTCACATAACTTCCCTACGACACTTGTAAGTGACACTGGTCTTTCGTTTAGTGGTTCAGTTGCCTTTCCTCCTTTAAATATCGGTATTACGTTGGCTTTCTTCCACTCTAGTGGAACTTTCCTTTCATTTATTGAACTTTTAATCATTTCCCAAATTGGATCCAGTAATTGCTCTTTACATTTTTTTTAACACCCAGACTGATACACCATCTGGCCCCATTGCTTTTCTGACTTCCAACTTATCCAGTAATCTTCCAATATCCTCTTTGTGCACTGCAATCTCCTGTAATCCTTGGCAATCCAATGTCATATTAGGTTCTGTAAAATCATCTTCTGCAGTGAATACCATTTTGAAGCTCTCATTCATTATTTCACACATTTCCTTCTCTGTTTGGTATGTCTTCCCTTCTTTAATTATTTTTTCCATTGTTTCCTTATTCTTTGTTTTGCTGTTTATGAACATGTAGAAAAGTTTGGGTTCATCTTTGCTTTTATCCACTACATCTTTCTCAAAATTTCTTTCTTCCTCTCTCCTTACTCTAATATATTCATTTCTAGCATCATTGTACTGCTGTCTGTTATAGTAATTTCCCTGCTTTAAGAGTTTCTTCCACGCCTTATCTTTTGCCTTTTTTGCTTGTATGCATCTAATATTGTACCAAGCATGTATTTTTTTCTGAACTCTATAAACAGGAACAAACTTTTTTACTCCTTCACTGTATTTCTATAAAAATATATAATTTCTCTTGTACAGTCTTTCTGCACATAATATTACTCCATTCAATATCAGCAAAATAAATCCTTAATTTATAAAAAATCTGCTTTCGCATAATTCAACCTCTCTTTCCTTTATAATCCTCTCTGTAACTTATCTCATCTTCATCCTGCATTTGCATCTCTAATGTCACATGATCACTTTTCCCCAGTGGACTATGGTATTTCATGATTGGAGGGGACTCTGGTTTCTTTGCGAAAACTAGGTCAAGCAACAATGATTCTTCTTCCCCCATGTACCTTGTTGACTCCTCCACCCACTGGTTCATTGTATTAACCATAGCCAACTGTAACTTTTTCTCATTCCACTGCCCAGCATTATCCATTACTTCCGTTTCTCTCGGGTTTATATTTTTACAGTTAAAGTCTCCAACTAAGAGTATTCTTCTATCTCGTCTTATCATGTTATCTGGGCACTTTATCACCTCTATTTGCATATCTTTATGCTCTTCTGATCCCCATGTATTAGTCTTTGGTGGAACATATGTAACTATAATTTTATTTTCTTCAAATCTTCTGTTCTGATTGTTACTCCCATTACTTCCACTTTGTCCTCACCATATTGCACATCCTCCACACATATATTATCATAAACCATTATCAGCACTCCTCCTCCCTCATTTATCCTTCCTGTCCCTCCTCCATCTCTCCTCTTTAACGTTGACATGGATCTCTTTTTCAGTTTTGTTTCAACGATGCACATTACATCCAGCTTTTTCTCTTTCAAATAATCCCGAACTTCCAATATGTTTGACAACAACCCATCTATGTTAGTATAAGTCACTCTTAATCATTGCCTCCTCCATGACCTCCTCTTTTTTCCTTAGGTACCACTTCTTTAGTCTCATATCCAGAACCCTTCCGTAAAAATTCTTCTTCTCTATCACTGTCCTTTTCTCGTTTTTTTCCTTAGCTTCACTTCTTAGCACTTTCTCCTTTTCCGTTTCCTCTAAGTTTATCTCTTTTTTTTATCCATATTTCCTTGTGATCAACATCATCGGCCAGCTTCCCTTTTCTAGCCATAATTTCCTCTACAGCCACTTGAGATCTCGTTCTCACCTTCTTTGGTCTCCTACCCCCTTCACTCTATCTTTCCAGCCTAATCACTTGCTCCACCTCCTGGTCAAATTCTTATGTGCTGTTTTGTACTCGTTTGATAACAGTTTTGGCCATTTCCCTTTCTTCACGTTCTCTCGTGAATTCATTTGGATTTTTCTTTTCCCTTATCCCATAAATCAAGAAAGTTTTTTTTTCTTGTCCACTGCATCCCGCACCAAATCTTTCTTCTCCTTGATAACTTCTATTTCAGCGACTTTCCTGTTCTCCTGAATTTGTCTCCTTACCACTTCTGAAAATTTGACTTTTTCCTCCTCATTTCTTAGTTCTTTCAACTTGTTATGACCTAGACCACCTTCTGCCCTGTCTGTAATCCCATCCTGCACTTTAGCTTGCAAGCTCTTTAAAGAGCTTTCTTAATTTTGGCGTGTGGTTTTTAGAATGTCATTTTGCTTCCTTATTTCCTGAATCTCCTCTCTCAATTCCTGGTTTATAACACTGACTTTCTCACATTCAGCTACTCAGAATTTCAGGGCTGTGTTCTCCGTTATCAGTCGGTCTTGTTTGTCCATGAGACTGGACATCATCCGCCTTCATATATCTTAATTATCTTTCTACATTAATAAGCCTTCTCATATTATCTCGTTCATCCCTGAAACCCGAGAAATTTTTTTCCATAGTGTGTGTGTGTGTGTGTGTGTGTGTGTGTGTGTGTGTGTGTGTGTGTGTGTGTTTGTTTGTGTGTATTTCACTGTTTGATCTGCTGCAGTCTCTGACGAGACAGCCAGACGTTACCCTACGGAACGAGCTCAGAGCTCATTATTTCCGATCTTCGGATAGGCCTAAGACCAGGCACACACCACTCACCGGGACAATAAGGTCACAACTCCTCGATTTACATCCCGTACCTACTCACTGCTAGGAGAACAGGGGCTACACGTGAAAGGAGACACACCCAAATATCTCCACCCGGCCGGGTGTGTGTGTGTGTGTGTGTGTGTGTGTGTGTGTGTGTGTGTGTGTGTGTGTTAGAGTATCTCGGTGCCTGGTTCACTGACTTGGAAAAAAGTGCATCAGCTATGGAGAAACGTGTAAATGCGTCTGTGTGGTAATGGTCAATAAGTTCGCGATACACTCCACCCTTGTTAATCCGGACCTCGTTTATCTATATTTCAGTTGATCTAGACAGTGTCCAGATAATAATTTAATAATTTGAGTCCAGACAGCCAACAAATGAATTCAAACAATTCAAACACACTTACAGAAATGGCCAATAAATGGTGTTACAACCATCAAAGTTATGGTTGGAGACAACAAGAAACCCAGGGAGTAACTAATTAGTATAATTATAGATTCTTGGTGGAGTGTGACACAAAGTAAGATTTACAAATGTTTTCCAACAGTAAGGCTCCGCCAATCACACTTATCATCGCTACCACAACACCCAAACTGTAAGCGCTAACACCATACCAGTACACACACGTAATAACACACCCAACACCTGAACCATAACCACATTAACAACATGACAATATGCACATGTGGAGGTGGTGGCACAGTGGATAAGGTGGTGAGTGTGGGATCGGATAGACGCCCATGCATAGGTTTGAATCCTACCACGTATCGCCTTGTTACTTTGCCACTTGTTGAGTGGTTTAAAGTTACCTACATGTCACCATGATACCCAGGTTCTAGGTGGTTACACCAAAGATGCGCTTGGGTGGTGATATGGTCCCTAATATGGGTACCACTACAAATAAAATTGCTTGCGCCACTAATGGGTGGCAGCTCAACAGTGCTTCCAATACTCTTTAAGTTACCTACAGGTGCTATAGGCCAGGACATAAGAAAAAACACCAGGATAATACGAAGCACACACAAGACAGAACAAAACCCTAGTCGACGATAGAGTATAATTATAATCACATTCAAACACTTAAAAGAGAAAATACCCACTGTTGTAATGCTGGGGACACCTAATATTAAGTTATTAATTATTAATCTTATAATGTTACTACGACACACGCGGATATCAGGCATATAGACATGCAAACAGATGTACGGTACATAAGAGACAGAAAGACGGAAGTTCCCCCTCCCTCTCTGAGGCCACGAGCGCGAGGGGAGAGAGAGAGAGAGAGAGAGAGAGAGAGAGAGAGAGAGAGAGAGAGAGAGAGAGAGAGAGAGAGAGAGAGAGAGAGAGAGAGAAAGGTTGTCAAGCTGTGAATTAAAAGTAAGGCAACCCCCGCTTAACGAACGTTCACACAACTAAATTTCGTTACAACGAAAGTTTAATTTTACTACCATCTGCTCGTATAACGAACACCAAACTCGCTTTTAATGAAATTTTATCCAGGTAATTTTTTCCAAGTTTGAAAACCCCGCCGTATCACGCAAGCCGACGGGCTTTTGAATACACCAGCGCCTCTCATGGACAAAACGCACACCACTCATTCCCCTACCCTTCCCCACTCTTAGTCCAAAACAATAACAGCATTCAGCAGCAGCTCGTTTTCCCTCGCTCAACATGCCACCAAAACGCCCTGCAACCAACCCTGCAATGTTGCCTAGCGTTGCTAAGAAGACCAGGAAGTCTCTTACCCTCGAAGTAAAGCTGGATATTATTCACAGACATGAGAGAGGCAAGAAAACTAATTGCATTGCTCGCCACCATAGCTTGACTCCATCTACTGTCTACTATTTTCAAGTCAGCAGACTCTATTAAGAACATATCTTTCTTGCACGCTAAAAGAACCACCCGAACTCGTGACTCTGCAATGGATAAAATGGAAAGCCTTGTGGAAATGTGGTACATAAGTTTTGTATGCAGTACAATGATGTGCCTTTTGTTTACATTCCACAGATTGCCAGCTAGTGTTTTTCCCGCTCCACTCTCCCTCCCCTTCATTAATTTAAGATCAACATTATAAAGTTATGTACATACATACATTAGTGTACATTATAATGACTTAGTCTTAAATTAAACTGCTTAAACGCTTAACTTGATAATTTTTACTTTCAATAAACCTTTTACTGTACTATGATGCACTCTCGCTTTGTTTACTCTCAATGGAAGTTGAAGTCAGGGGTCAAACTTGTTATAGTTGGTTCGCTTAACGAAAATTCACGTAACGAACGTTTTTTTTAGGAACGTAACCCATTCGTTAAGCGGAGGTTGTCTGTATTAAATTCAATTGTTACATAATCAGAAGCTTAACACACAAATTTTCCACTCCAGTCAGCAGAGGGAGAACTGAACTGTCTGAGAAAATTTCTTCCTTCAATGTAACATCAGTAATAATATCCCTTTTAATTACGTCCGCGCCAGTCATATTGTGGCGACTGACAATAATTTGGGAGGGGGAGGATGCAAACACCTATAAGGGTGCTAGGCTATGAAACAAGGCGAACTTCTGCATTCCTACAGTCCAGCTTCATTCTCTCTCCAAGCATGTCAGTCGCTTACTTGCTCCTGTAAAATTAACGCAATTTCTATATAAAACATAGTACTTACACACACACACACACACACACACACACACACACACACACACATATATATATATATATATATATATATATATATATATATATATATATATATATATATATATATATATATATATATATATATATATATATATATATATATATATATATATATATATATATATACAGCAATACTCTGCTTAACGAACAGGATAGGGGTGTCAAAGCTTTTCGTAGAGCGAAAATTCGTTAAGCGGACGTAATTTTCCCATAAGAAATAATGGAAATAGGGGTGATGAGTTCTGGGCTGGTCCCCAACATACCACATGGGTTAAAAAAAAAAAAAAAAAAAATATATATATATATATATATATATATATATATATATATATATATATATATATATATATATATATATATATATATATATATATATATATATATATATATATATATATATATACAGCAATACTCTGCTTAACGAACAGGATAGGGGTGTCAAAGCTTTTCGTAGAGCGAAAATTCGTTAAGCGGACGTAATTTTCCCATAAGAAATAATGGAAATAGGGGTGATGAGTTCTGGGCTGGTCTCCAACATACCACATGGGTTAAAAAAAAAAAAAAAAAAAAAAAAAATATAAAATATATATATATATATATATATATATATATATATATATATATATATATATATATATATATATATATATATATATATATATATATATATATATATATATATATATATATATATATATATATATATATATATATATACGTTTCACAGCGTATTGGGCCACCGGTGTACCACTACTTTTATGGTCATATGAGTCATTGGAAGTTAGATAGCTCTACTGTAATTTGTGCAGGAGCGGATCAAAGTTCGCCGTGGTGAAGCAAAGTCTAGCGGATTGCACTAACGCGGGTAATGTGTTAAGCGGCGAAAACACGTTGTTAATCAGAGCAGAAATACAGGTCAACGTCTTCGTACTGCGGAGCGGGAGAGAGTGAGACAGAGGCAGCCAATACCAGCAGCAGGAGCTAGATCCAAGATTCTTTAACAACGTCAGACCAACCTCCTGCCGCGAAATGGCATCCATGAACGCTTGGAGGGACGGTGACGAGGTTGCTATCAGGTTGCTTTGAGGTTGCTGGGAACACCACCTCTCGAGGTGGTGTTACTGTCTTATATATGCATTTAAGTTCACAAAACAACATTTCTATTAGGTTTTTACAAACCTTGCCCCGAAGAAAGGATTGTTTTGTAATGCATAAAGTGAAATCTTACATGGAATACCAAAAAATAAAGTATAGATGAGATCGGCCACAGACGAGGTGGAGACTCGCGGCGACTCGGCCGCTTCTTTTTCTTCTTCTTGTGACCCTTTTAGCTTGCATGTTGCTTTCACCACGATCTTGAATTTATGTTTCCACTCCTCTATTGCCTGCTATAATGGATATCATATTTTAGTATTCATATATGCTCATGCCATGAGGATAACCTTGACTCTGTGGCACTGAGTGATAGTGAATTATGTTGTGACATGGAAATCGAGAAGAAATGAAATACGTAAGAAAGAAGATGGCAAGAATGAAGAGATGAAGATGGAAGTAAGAAGGAAAATAATAAATGAAGAAACATGAGAGACACGAAAGCAGGTACCAAGATTATAAGACGCTATCACTAATCTGATAGATAAGGAGTCGCGTGACCACCTAGGACAGTGTTTCTTAACCTTTTTCGACCTCAGCACCTCTTTTGATCAGGCCTAAGCAGTCCAGCACCCTCCACCATTGGCTAACACCGTACCGAACGTGTACACTGGTAATATACACTAGGCTCTGCCGCAGTGGCGAGGGAGCGGGGACGTCTTGCCGTCTGGTGTACACGTACCGAACGTGCACACTGGTAATATACAAAGCTTGTAATACTGATTAATTATTAAATAGTGGAACGCTCGTACAAATCAAGTGTTTTATATCACTATGCTACAACACATATGAAAATCACGTTAAAGTTTACCCCGGTATTGAATTTTAAAATATCCGATAAAAATACGTTTGCCCAAACGTATTCCTTTTACCTTTTACCGCCACATATGTAATCCCTTGAAATTGATTTCAGCACCCCATGGGGGTGCTAGCACCCTAGGTTAAGAAACGCCGATAGGAGAACAATAAGAGGCAGTGAGTCATGACAAGACAATCACAGCCGGAGAGGAGCAGTAGATTACAAGAAGAAGCTTCTGGAGCCTTCTCCCCATATCTGGTGATAATCAAAGGTCGCCAGAAGTAAATGATATGGATGAGAGGTCAAGTAACGCGTGTATATTAGGAGGTGTAAGAGAGAGAGAATCAGAGAGAGGGGAAGAGAAGCCGAGAGCGCCGAGAAGGGGAAAGACGACAGCGAGACAAAGCTGTCAAAATGGGCGCACCGCCTATCTCAAAACCAATAAGTGTAGCCAGACAATTGTAATGCAGTCAGAGAAAATGTTGGTGTCATATTGTGATAAAGGAAAACTGGTTATGTGTAGGATGTGTAGAGTAGTGTTTTATTGGAAGATTAAATTGTAGGGTGAGAGTAGAATGTATCTTATCGTTGAGTTTAAATTGCGTGATTCGAGTGGAATAATGTGAATATTGTGAAGTAATCTGGACCATTTTGAAGAAGTTAGAGTAAAGAAGTTGTTATTATCAATGAAATTATTGAGTGTGTTTAATGAATTGAGTTCACGGTATAATGTGACAGAATCTGAAGTATTTGAAGGTGCATTTTGAGTGAAGAGAGTGATTACATTTTCCTGATTTTCGTGGTTTTCTTTGTTGTCGTAAGGGTCGTAAAGTGTAAATGTTTGTAAATAATATAATTAAGTAAAGTTTATAAAAAACTCAGAGGCGTTCCCTTGAACCCACAAAAGCAGTTTGAAGATCAGTGATGCAACAAGAACGTGCAATTTGCAGACACGACAACTGGTGGCAGCGGTGGGATATCTTTGCAATTGCTAATGTTGTAAAGATAAATATTGTATAACTTGATAAATTAGATGTTTTCTGGATTCATTCGCAGAGATTAAAATCGTGAAAATTATTGTGTGGCATGTGTTATATGAGTGTACTGAATTGTTGCGATGGATGTTGTAATTCCGTATTTTTGAGTCATCTGCAAATTTTGATGGTATACTGAAATAGTCGTGAGAAATCTTGGTCACAACAGAATATGTTTCAAGGTCATTTAAGTTACTCGTTCTGCGTCTGTGTTGCTCGCAAGTTGTTGTCAGAAGGGCTAGTATTGCCATAAAATTCATAGTTACATTACTTGATTGCGTAACCATCTTGCTCTAAATAAAAAGCATCTTGAAATGTGTTTGATGATTACATTGCTATTGTGATAAAGGAATTATGGCTTCTTTTCTTGTTTCATCAGCGGCATACAAGCAAGGGAAAGTAGAAAAACACAGGGAAACACACATATCAACTCATAGGTGTTTTCATCATAACTGGTACAAAGATGAGAATGTTGTCAGCTTGTAGACGGTAGTAATAAATTGATAAATTAAATTGAATCAGAGTGAAGAACACTGGTGACAGAGAGTTATGTAGAAGATGATTGCAAGGAGAGGTTTTCATGAAGTAGAAATGTTGGTAAACATGAATATCATATTTATAGAGAGAAAAGGAATAATATAATAATATATATTAGAAGTAGTTGTGATATAAAGCGAGCAAATGTAAAGAATGTTAAATTTTGGGAGGGTGAAACAAGCGTGTCACCCTGAGTAAAGATCAGACAACATAAAAGTAGAAACAGCAGTCATACAACAGCTGAGGTAACCCTTTTAATGGAGAAAAAACTTTATATTATTTGAAATTTAACGTGTTGGTATGTAAAGAGGCGATAGTGGCAATGTTGGTGAGTAATTTGAAAGAAGAAATATGGGAATTATATGGGTTAATGAGCGTCGTGTGGAAACCTGGGAGAGACGCAGAAGCGTAGGAGTGATGTTAGATCTTGATAAGCCAAAGATAAGCGCAGCTGATAAAATGACCAGAGGTAGAAGGATATCCGGGAGGTGAAAACAGAAAATTTTTATTCATGCACCAAGAAAAAGATCAGCCATGTACTACGAGATATAAGGGGGAGAATTAAGATATGGGTGTCACTGTTAAATAAAGGGAAGGTAAGAGTCAGGTAACACTGTTGGAACGGTGCCAGACCATGTGATTGAAGGAATATTGGCTGGACCCTGACTCACGAGATTATCTCTGTGACTGATATGAGTTGATGGGAAGGTAGTTAAGTGACCACTACAGTCTCTATTGTGTTTTAATAAGGAATACAGAAAATTGTAGAGTAATGGAGTATATAAATGAAGAACTTAAGCATATGGAATAACAAAATAAGTATAGAAAGGTAGCTAAATGTTAAAGAAATTATTAATATATTTTATGAAAAACAATGAACATGTTGATTGAATTGAAAGTTATAATATGTTGATAATTTTTATTGTAAAGAACGTTTGTATGTGATAGAGAATAATCAATGGTAACGTAAGGAGAGGAGTAGGTTTTAACTAGATGAAATTAAAGAAATCTTAAATCGCTGGAAGCACGGGCATTTAACAGCGAGAAGTGTCTATATTTAGAGTAGTAGTTGAGAGCGAGGCATTAGAAGAATGTACTGCTTAACTGGGCCACATCCCGCGTTTATTTAAAGTAAACTTGGCAATAATTATTTGAGAAGAATTATCAGGATTTTGGAAGAGTATCTTGATAAGAACGATGGCGGTCAAAACTCTAGATAACGTCAAAGATCCTTGTAGTGGTCACAGGCTAAATCTAACATACCCGAAATAGATAAAATTTATATTAATGGCTGAATCTGACATCGAAATTAAGTATATTAAAAGGCGAAAAATGTGTTATAATGAGGTTATCTTATGTAGATAAACATGAATAATGGAATATGGTGTGTAAAGTATTATTTGAAAATCAGAGAAAGATAGATTGGTGCATGAAAATGGGTAGTGAAAATATAAATTGATGAAAAGTGATTATTGAAAAATAGGGATGATGAAGAAAGAAACAGTGAGATGGGTATAGTGAAATTTTTGACTATAGTGGGTATAGAGATAAATGCATGAAAAATGGTGAAACAAATAATTGAGAAGACGGAAGCGTGAAAATATGGTGATGTGAGAGTATATAGTGAGATGATTATCTTGAATATATATGGTGTAGCATGAATATATAGTGAGATGGAAATATTGAGGATATTTGTGGAAGTAAATATATTGAGTATACTGAAGCATGCATATATGATGTGGTGAATTTATTATGTTGAGAATGATGTGGTGACATGACATTGAATATAGTGAGTACGTATTGCAGCATGATATAGTGGAATATTGAGAGTATTTGGATATATTGAGTATATTGAGGCATGCATGATAGTGAGTATATATGAGGATAATGAGTACAGTGAGTATATATTGCAGCATGATATAGTGAAATATTGAGAGTATTTAAGTATATTGAGCATATTGAGGCATGCATAATAGTGAGTATATATGAGGATAATGAGTAGAGTGAGTATATATTGTAGCATGATATGGTGAAATATTGAGAATATCTGGACGCAATGTTCCCGGAACCCACCGCAAGGTGGCACTACACGACGAAAGCTTTAATGGAACACAACAGAATAGTTTAGTACAGATTTGCCTGGTAATGATGCGGGACGTCTAATTATCTATGATGCAGTCACTCTGTCGAGGTTGTACCGCATGGAATATCTTGGAATGGCCTCAAAACTGAAGGAAACCATGAGAAATATACGGACCAGCATTGTTTTCGGCAAAAAAGTGGCATTTAATTGAAAAGGCATAAGAACCATGACGTCACAAGTGATCTTGATCTTGATCTTGATGTTGCAGGCCAAAACATGTGGATATTTGAGTTATTTTTGACGTATTTGTACATCATGAATAATGTTTGATGATGAATGGGCGAAGTATTAGTGACATGGGCATCTAAAATAGTGAAAGAAATGTTATATAATGTATGTGCGAATACTGCGATGATAAATGTGGATATGGCACGTAGCCCCCGTGTTTATCGCCGTTTGTGCTAACGTTTTGAGTCTGGTGTGACGTAGCGAGGTATCTGAGACGTTTCAGAGTACGATACAACAAGAGGTGGTGAGTTGCTGGGGACGAGGGAGTGTATGAGTGTCAGGAAGGGAGACCTGTTTGGCGGGGTGGCGCAGAAACGGATCACCTAATAGTATCGCAGCCACACCTGCGCCGTTCATGCATCTAGAGCAAGGCTGGAAACTGGATCGGGGAAACTCCACTACACTACACCGGGGAAGAGAGTGAAAAAAAAAAAAAAGTTAGCATTATTTTTTGTTATGTGGCGCTTTAGGAAGATGGACAGAATAGGGATGAGAAGAAGTAGAGAGTCTTGTGCAGCGAGGCCGCAGGAGGGGGAAGGCATGCAGTTAGCAAGTTCAGAAGAGCAGACAGCATGAAAACAGCGGTAGAAGACAGATAAAGATGCAACATTGCGGCGGTGACTTAAAGAATCAAGACAGTCAGTTAGAGGAGAAGAGTTGATAAGACGAAAAGCTTTAGATTCCACCTTGTTTAGTAAAGCTGTGTGTGGATCCCCCAGACATGAGAGCCATACTCCATACACGGGCGGATAAGGCCCTTGTACAGAGCAAGCAGCTGGGAGGGAGAGAAAATGGACGAAGACGCCACAGGACACCTAACTTCTTGGAAGCTGATTTAGCAAGAGTAGAGATGTGAAATTTCCAGTTTAGATTTTTAGTGAAGGATAGACCGAGTGTGTTTAATGTAGAGGAGAGGGAAGTTGAGTGTTATTGAAGAAGAGAGGATAGTTGTCTGGAAGGTTATGTCGAGTAGATAGTTGTAGAAATTGAGTTTTTGAGGCATTGAACAAAACCAGGTTTTCTCTGCCCCAATCAGAAACAAGTGAAAGATCAGAAGTTAGGCGTCCTATAGCATCTCGCCTTGAGTCATTTAATTGTTGTTGGGTTGGGCGTCTGTTGAACGCTGTTGAATAATGCAAGGTGGTATCATCAGCATAGGAGTGGATAGGGCATTGAGTCAGATTTAGGAGATCATTGATGAATAATAGAAAGAGAGTGGGTGATAGGACAGAACCCTGTGGAACACCACTGTTGATAGTTTTAGGGAAGAACAGTGACCGTCTACTACAGCAGCAATAGAACGATCGGAAAGGAAACTGGAGATGAAGGTACAGAGAGAAGGATAGAATCCGTAGGAGGGTAGTTTAGAAATTAAAGATTTGTGCCAGACTCTATCGAAGGCTTTCGATATGTCAAGGCCGACAGCAAAGGTTTCACCGAAGTCCCTAAAAGAGGATGACCAAGATTTTGAGTTTTGTTTTATTGTTATCATTATTATTATTATTATTATTTATTATTATTATTGGAAAGACTTTGTTATTATTTTTTAGTTGATTATTATTATTATGTAAAAGATTGCAATGCAAAGCATTCCAATCTTTTACATTAGTAAAACTGCAGTCACTGTGAAAGATGCTCAGGCCGTTCCACATATCAACAATAAACTGAAAGCTCTTCATGGTTTCCGCTGGTTCTCGACATTTGATTTGCAGAGTGGATACTGGCAAATTTTCATTTGGGAAAAGGACAAAAAGAAAATGGACTTCTGCACAAGCGATGGCCAGCTCTGGGAATCTGAAGTGCTACCATTTGGCGTATGTAACGACCTTGCATCGTTCTCTCGCCTAATGGATGCTGTTCTGGCTGGCCTAATATGGAAAACATGCTTCGCTTACCTGGAAGACTTCATTGTTTATGCCCCCACCTGGACAACGCATTTACAACGTCTTTGGGAAGTGCTCGAACGCATAGAAAGGACGAGGTTCAAACTCAAGCCCTCCAAGTGCTGCCTTGCCCGTGAAGAAGTACCCTTTCTGGGCCACGTAGTTAATAGGAATGGTATTCAGTCAGATCCTGAGAAACTCCGGGCCATATCAGTGATACCAGCCCATATCGATGATACCAATCCCCACTAACGTCCGTAAATTAAGCAGCTTCCTGGGAATGGCCTCGTATTATAGACAGTTTGTTAAGGGCTTCGCTGACATCGTGTCCCCATTTCACAGCCTCTTAGACAAAGGGGCCACTTGGAATTGGTCCTCTGGGAATTGGCCTCGAGTTTTACCGGTAATACAGTTGACTCTCAATGCAGCCACTAGTGACACAATAGAATATCCACTATACTTCCTTCTGTTTGGGCACCACGCACGGTTACCAGCCGAGGGCCCCACTATAAACATGACTTTGCACAATGTTCCTGTAAACACCTCCCAGTACTTGAAGAAGCTGCAACGAACACTACCTTCTACATGTGAGGAGATGAAGATGAAAAGCCCAAAAATTAACGAAGACATGGATCATCCTTTCTCTGTTGGCGATGCAGTATTAGTGAAAGTTCCACCCTTGCACCATAACCACAAGCTCCTCCCCTGCTGGCAAGAACCCTTCACCATCACCAGCCTTCCCTTGCTGATCCAGATAACCTACGATACAGGGGACATTTTTCATGCCAAATTATTCCACATGCCAGCCAGCCAGCAACAAGGTACGCTTCAAGTGGACCACGCCACCCTACAGCATGGTGAGAATTGGCAACTCTATGTCACTCCCGCCTTCACACATCATAAACCTGACGTAGTCGCCACGGACCATTAAGTTACGAATCAATAAGATGACCACACCATGGTGCAGCAGTCTTCCCCTCCATGACGCCACCCAGCATGAAGGGTGAAGGCTCCTCAAAGATTGGGTGATTGACTGACAGAAGTGGAGATAAACAACCTAGATGACCCCACCAGCTACTCCCAGTAATCCAGACCAGGAAGAGCGGAGGTTGCTGCACACCCCCCATTCCAACTCTCTTTGCTGCCTGACGTCAAAGATGGAGGACCCACAGATGGCCTACCCTATCCTCTCCAATGTCAAGTTTGTGTGGGTGTCATTGGTAGGGACTATAGCAATAAAGTATTATATAAACACGCTGGTGGATAACACTTTTTACCAGCGTAGTTTGACAAATCAAAAGTTAGTACAAGGAGTACAGTATATGTTGTTGGGTTGATTGTCTGGCGAGTACTCGCTTCCTCTGCTGCTGCGCACCATAAGCTCAACTCCTAGTCGTCATTGATTGGTAGACCCATGTCACATTCTGCTCATTCAAATGCTTCAAGCTGGCGAATGATGACTAGAGACCAAGATGATGGCTGAAACTGGCGAACGACGATTCGAGACCAAGGTGGTGGCTCGATCCACCACAAACCCCCACCAGAATTGGAGTATTAAAGTCAATCAGGAGGTGGAGATAGGTGTCTGAATCTTCTTGATTTCGACGTTGCAGCTGGATGAAGAGGAGGTGGTTTCGGTGTTGATGGCGGACATCCTTTGCGGGGAAGTTGTGCCACTTGCATGGGTTGATCAGTGTTAAGGTGTGCCAACTTACATTGATCCACAGCAACAGTTTCAGGTTTTTTGCCTCTGTCGATTATGAAGGCCATGTGGTGATTGTGCAATACTTTGAACAGTCCCTTGTACTGCTTTTGTGGTGATGTACACAGGGAATCTCGGCGAAGGAACACGTATTTCCAGTGCTGAAGGTTCGGCAGGACATATGTGCTTTGGAGGCCGTGTCTGGATGATGGGGCAGGGGAGAACCTACCCACTATCTCGCATAGGCGTGTTTGCATGAGTTTAGGCAGTTCCTCTTGTCCATATGCTGCTGGGATGAAGTCTCCTGGAATTGTAAGAGGGGTGCTGAACACCAGCTTGGCTGAGGAAGTTTCCAGGTCCTCCTTTTTTGCGGTGTGTATGCCCAAGACAATTCATCCATCCAATGTGGGCCAGTGAGTGCTCTAAGGAATACCTTCATCTGCCAGTGAAAATATTTCACTCGACTGCTTGCTTGTGGGTGATAGGCCATTGTTTGGTGTTGTCGAGTGCTGAGCAGCTGAGACATCGCAGTCCAAAGCCCGGATGTGAACTGGGTACCTCGGTAAGAGATGTCTACTGGCATACTAAAGCGGGCAATCCAGTGGGCGGTGAAAGCACATGCACAGGTCATCATGAAGGCATCTATGAATGGGATGCTTTTGGCCATCTTGTGAATATGTCCATGATGGTGAATAGGTATGTGGCATCTCTAGTAGGGGGCAGTGGTCCAACAATGTCAACATGTCAGTCTGGCAGGGCAAAGTTTTGGAATGGTGCCTTTATGCACCATTGAATCTTGGACATTTGACAAGATATGCACGTTTTGGCCAGTTGCCGACCTGTTCCTGCAGCCCGTGCCACATGAATTTAGCTCCCATCAGTGCCTTACCAGTTCAGATGAAGAATGAGGTAGGCTGTGAATCATGGCAAAAATCCGTTGATGCCAGGCAGCAGACACAGTAGGTCTTGGCTGGCCAGTGGACACATCGCAGAGGAAAGTGGAGTCAGCAGGGCCAAATTGCACATCCTCCAACACCAGACTTGAGATG
Source organism: Portunus trituberculatus (assembly GCF_017591435.1). Lineage (NCBI taxonomy): Eukaryota > Metazoa > Arthropoda > Malacostraca > Decapoda > Portunidae > Portunus > Portunus trituberculatus. The sequence goes on from NC_059303.1 coordinate 2,548,063, forward strand.
GCAGTGCGATAGGCAGACATTTCTTCATCCTCTCGTTGAGTAGCCACCAAAGCCAAGTAGTCAAGGCCTGGGGCCAAAGTGTTGATGGTATAGGTGGTCAAGTGTGACAGTGCATCTGCAACCTGGTTGTTCTTTCCTGCAATATGCTGAACATTAGTCATGAATTCCGATATGTAGGTTAGATGCCGCTGCTGATGGGCTACTACAAAACTTCTGCCTTCAATGAAATAACGAAAATGTCAGATGGCCAGGTATAGGGCTAGAAGCTTATGGTTGAAAGTGCTGTCCTTCTGCTCTGGGAGCCTCAAGTGATGACTGAAGAAAGCGAGGGGCTACCAACAACCATTAATCTGTTGTTCAAGTACCCCACCAACTGCTGTACTAGATGCATCCACTGTTAGAGCTGTGGGAGCGTTGGCTCGGGGGTGAATGAGCATAGCCGAGTTTGCCAATGCCTGTTTAACATTGTTGAATGCTGCTGTTGACCCGTTGTCCCAAAGGATCTATTTTGATTTGTTGAGTAGTAGCTTAAACAGTGGTTACATGATGCTGGTGGCAGCTAGTACGAAGCGGTGGTAGAAGTTAACCATGCTGAGGAATTCTTGGAGTACTTTAATCGTGACAGGTTTAGCGAACTTTAGAATGGCCTCTGCCTTAGTAGAAAGTGGGATTACTCCACGCTGATTGCTGTGATGTCCAAGAAAATCGCTGGAGCCAAACTGACATTTAGCAAGGTTGATAGCCAGTCCATGCTCGCTCAGCTTCTGACAGATCTATTGCAAGTGTGTGCGGTGTTCACGGTGGGAGTGGCTGGCGATGAGAATGTCATCGAGGTGTATGAAGACGACAGTGTAGTTCTTGTGCCATAGAGCTCATGAGTTATTTGAAAGTAGGGGGGCATTTTTAAGATCGAATGGCATGCGCAAGTACTCAAACAGGCCGAATGGTTTAATAATTGTGGTCTTATCAGATGTCATCTGGGTGAACTGGGATCTGATGATAACCATGTACCAGATCGATTTTTGAGAAAATCTGGTCACTGTTCAGGTTTGCTGTGAAGTCCTGGATGTGAGGGACAGGGTAACGGTCGGGTGTTGTGGCCTCGTTGAGACGGCAGTAATCCCCACAAGACCTCCAGCCTCCCACAAGACCCCCAGACGCCTTAGGGACCATATGAAGCGGCGAATGGTTGGTATGTGATGCTGTACTCCGTGTTTTGGGCTGGTCGTATACCAGGGAGTTACGATATCTGGGAATTAGGTGAGGATCTTAGCGTACTCAATGTTGAAGGAGTCAAGACAGGGCGCAGGGAGGTTTGTGTGGTGTAAGGCCATGGACTCAAAAGTCTTCGAATTGACAAGATGTTTGCCTTTGACGTCGATGAATAGAAAATGTGCTTGAAGGAAGTCGACGCCAAGAAGAGGCTGTAAGACATCAGAGATGGTAAACTCCCATTTGTATCAACTGAAGTGAAACTTGAGTGGGGTTGTGCAGACTCTAATGCTGATTCTGTTGCCAGCGGTCAGAGGGGTCCTGATATTTCTGGCGCGAGTGTCGGTGCCTGAGGTGGGTATGTGGATGCTGAATGATATTCACTAATAGACTGGTCAGATCGGATTATTTTATTGATTTCAAAAGTGTAAGGTGATTACAATAAATTTAAGGATGAGATGAATGATATGATTGATATGGGAAGGTGTTCTTGTATCATGTGTGTACTTGTGAATCGTCAGTATAGAAAGTATTGAAATATAAGAAAGTGCATGTGTGTACAGCGTGTATGAGTGAATGTATAATGTAATATATATATATATATATATATATATATATATATATATATATATATATATATATATATATATATATATATATATATATATATATATAAGAGAAAGAAAACGATTTTATAATAGTCTGTCTTAGAAGTGTGGTGAGAATGTGTGTCATGTACAATAGAACACATGGAATGTGTGAAATGGGTGACTGAGATGATCCACTACAGGTATAACACTGATTTCTGATCTTGTGTCCACGAGAAAATGCCGCCCAGAATAACAATCTCAGATGTAAAGGAAGAGTTTTCGGCCGACTGTTGTTGTCACTACAGACGGCTGGCTGTGGCGTTTCCCGAATGCTTGCAAGGAGGTCAGTATCAGCAAGCATCAGCACCACACCGCTGATGGTAGTAACACCACTTAGTCTTGTTGCCGTTGTTGGTGGAGATTATAGTTTCTGTGCCTGGGACCACCCGTTCAATGGAAGAGGAACAATTGTAACAACGCTGAAGATGGCTCCGTCCTGCTGTTTTGCTTGCCACAGAACGTCTGCACGAACTGCTAATCTTCAAGGGTCGGTGAAGTCTTCATCAACAAGAAGCAAACCTATGTCTTTAGGCATCTCCTCAACGAAGACTTGCTCGAAGAGGAGGCAAGGTTTGTGTCCATCCATCAGGGACAGCATCTCGTTCATGGATGGTTTACGATCACCAGGACCATCCATGCGTAATAGTTTTGCTGCTTTGTTGCAGCAGCTGAGACCGTGGGTTTTGTTAAAGAGTGTCTTAATTCCTTCGTACTTGTCCATGGCTGATGGCTCGCGAAGGTGATTCATTCAGCAGTTTCTTGGTCCAGAGCGCTGACGACTTAGTAGTACTTGGTGACGTGAGCAGTTATATGGCGGATGTGGAACTGGGCTTCGGTTTATTTTAAACCATACTTGAGGCTGAGTGGTCCAGAAGGTGGGCAGTTTCAGTGCAACTGCATTCTGTTGCTCCACTTGTTCTTCCCCAAGCATAATGGGATCCAAAAGAGGCCCTTTTGGATTTCCTGGGTCACCAATGTAACAGTAAAGGGTTATATAAACACGCTGGTGGATAACATTTTTTATTAGTGTAGTTTGATAAGTCAACAGTTAATACAAGGAGTACAGTATATGTTGTCGAGTTGACTGTTTGGCGTGTACTTGCTTTCTCTGTTGCTGTGCAGCATCCAAGATGGCAATCTTAAGACACCTTTAGTGAATTGCTTTAGGACGAGTTCGTATTAACTTATCTTTTCTTCGTACACAGTACTAAAGTAGGGAGCATTAGTGAATCCTACCCCAGGTATTTTCAGGATAATTATGGTAAAATGATTGCTTTCTCTTGTTTATTGCATGACCAGGAATAAACAGTGAAGTAAAATGTCATTGATTCGATGCTTTTCCAATGTAAAGTGACATGAAATAAAAGCTGGAGAGAGAGAGAGAGAGAGAGAGAGAGAGAGAGAGAGAGAGAGAGAGAGAGAGAGAGAGAGAGAGAGAGAGAGAGAGAGAGAGAGAGATATTAGAGACCTACAGTACGAGTATTTGAGATCATGCGTTAAGTAATTGCTATACCAAGAAAAATTAACCTTCAGGCCTTTCATCTGATATACAGTTTCTTTATTCTTTACTTATATGGATATGTATTTGTATATCTACATTTATATGGACATATATATTCACATGTGTACATGACCTGGTCCAACCATACGTTTGCCCCAAAGACAGTTTCTCACCTCTCACCCATTGCACCGAAGCTGGAAAACACTGTATTATCTCATTTGTATGTATCATTTACAGTTTAAATATTCGTCGTACGGTATGCCACGACTAAGAAGAGTCTTTTAAGGTAACATATATTGTAAGCAGCTTCGAAACATGGACATAAGACAGAAACAGAAAATAAGGAGTGTAGCTCGGGTGTTTTTATGTTTTTTCAATGGGCGGCTGGTAATGTTTTGGGTATTAAGGTGACGGGGGAAGGGGCAGCAGGAGACGGTGGCGTAATGAATAAGGTCTGACAGCAACTGGGCATCACCACTGCACATGGTGCCCAAGGCCCAGGATGGAGATTGGCTGGCGTGCAGGGATTACAGGGCCCTTAACGCCATGACCCGCCCTGACAGATACCCCATCCCCCATGTGCTGGATTTTCATGCCAAACTCCACGGCAAGTCTATCTTCTTGAAGATCGACCTCCCGCGGGCGTTCCACCAGATTCCTGTGGCGGAGGACGACGTTCCGAAGACAGCGGTGATTATGCCCTTTGGGTTGTTTGAATACCACTTCATGAACTTCGGTCTTCGCAACGCGGCCCCAGACCTTCCAGCGGTTCATGGACAGGGACATGACAGAGTTGCACTTCGTCGTCGTATACATCAATGACATTCTCGTCGCGTTCTCCTCGCCCCAGCAGTATGCAATCCACCTGTGGCAGGTGCTTGGTCGCCTCCAAGACCATGGCTTCAAACTCCACTCTCAGAAGTGCGTTTTTGGCGTCTCGTCCATGGACTTTCTGGGTCACAAGTTGAGTGTGGAGGGCCTGGAGCCCCTCCTCCAGAAGGTGGCAGCCATTGAGGACTTCCCGCGCTCCGCCACCGTCAGGAAACTAAGGGAATTACTGGGGATAATTAACTACTACCACCGGTTCATCCCCCAGGCCGCCGCTCTTCTGGCTCCCGTTAACGACCTCCAGAAGGGCGTTAAGAAGAACTCACCTAAGCCCCTGGACTGCGGGCAAGAGGCAGAGCGTGCCTTTCAAGCTATCCAGCGCTGGCTCGTCACGCGTCTGCAGGCGCTGTGGGAACGGTACTGCAGCAAGAAGTCACCGGGAGCTCAGGCCGGTTGCCTTCTTTCGCAAGCGGCTGGAACTGGCTCAGCACTCCTATAGCGCCTTCGACAGGGAGCTCTTGGCAATGTACGAGGCCATGCGTCACTTCCTAGAGGGCCGTGAATTTCACGTGCTCACCGATCGCAAGCCGTTGACGGACGCCATGGCCCAAACAGGCGAGAACTTCACTCCCTGAGCGTGTAGGCAGCTCGCCTTCAGGCACATTCGGGAGGGAGGAAAACACAGTGGCCGATGCTCTCTCCCATGGCGACGCTCCCGCCCGAACGGTTGTCGCCCTGCCTCGTTCCCCATCATTGGACTACGCAGCGGTAGCGGCAGCACAAGAGAATGACCCGGAGCTGCAGGCGCTGCTAGAGGGGCCCACATCACTGCAGCTCGTTCAGCAACAGCTCCCCGACTCTCCACGGCAACTGTGGTGCGATGTTTCGTGCGGGCAGGCATGCCAATATGTGCCGCGGCCGTTCCGCCGGCAGATCTTCCGCCACTACCATGCTCTCAACCATCCTGGCATCTTGGGAACTCACCGCATCATCAGCAGGCAGGCGGTGTGGCCAGGGATGAGAGAGGAAATTAAAGAGTGGGTCCGCACCTGCCTTCCTTGCCAGGCTGTCAAGATTCACCACCCCACCTGTACGCCGCTAAAGGCCATCCCCACGCCCACGGAACGCTCCCACACCGTCCACGTAGATCTGGTTGGCTCCCTACCACCTTGCCGCGGTCACCGGTACCTTTTCACCCTTGTAGACCGGACCACATGCTGGGATACCGCGATTCCGATGCCCGACTGCACGGTGGAGTGTACTGCCACCCACTTCCTCTCAGGGTGGGTGTTGAGCTTTGGAGCACCAGTCACCATCATTACCGATCAAGGGGTACAGTTCAGTTCGATTCTCACACCTGGGGTGGGCTCATGGCCTTCCTTAGCACGTCGCGCCAGCGGACCACAGCTTATCACTCCCAGGCCAGTGGGATGGTGAAGCACTTTCACCGGCGTCTCAAGGAGGAGATTCGCGCCCTTCCCCATCCTGGTAGCTGGGTTGACGCCTTTCCGATCATCCTTCTGACCTGGAAGGGCACGGAGAAGGACGTGCATCACACGCCGGCGAAGCTAGTCTACGGGAAGAACTTGCGGCTTCCTGGCCAATTCGCTGCACCTGGGCCCGGAGGACACGCCCTGTCTTTCCTTCCGGCGTTGCGGCAGGCTATGGTGAATCTCCAGCCCACTCCTCCTCATCCACCCCCCTCCCGCCCCACCCACTTCCCAGCGGACCTCCATGACGCTGCAGCTGTCTTCCTGAGGACCGGCGCTACCACAGGACCTCTCCAGCCGCCTTATATGGGGCCGTATCGGGTCCTACACAAGGGCAAGAAATACGTTATCCTGGAAATTAAGGGCCGCCCATACGTCGCCTCATGGGACCGGGTGAAAGTAGTTAACCTGCTACCTGCTCTGCCCACATTCCAAGGCCAGCTCCACCAACCCCACCCACCTCCCGCGGCGCCGCCCTTGATCCCCAAGCCGCATATTCCTCCTGCGGCGGAGCCCTTGCACCTAACTCACCCCAGGGAGGTGGTACCGCTCTGCCTGCCGCCGCGGGGCGCCACCGCTGGGAATCCGGTTGCGTCGGGGCCAGCGCCGTCCTCACCTCACCCCCTGGCAAGCCATGAGCCCAGTGCGCCGCCTGCCAGCTCCCAACCACCACCGCTCACCCCACCTGTCTCCCAGGCCCCATCCCTTCCTCCTGTACCACCTCTTCCTCCTGCTACACAACCTACTGCCCACTCACCTTCACCCCCTGTCAAAAACTTACCATCAATACATTCCTTTAAAAATAATCTTAAGAAATACTTGATATTTAACTATTAATGTATATGTAGTATATGTATGAATGTACAGACTTGTGTTTGTGTATAAATGTATCAATTGTTGAAATATTATGTCAAATTGTTGACAAAATGTCCAAGGTACCAAACTGACATGTAAAATAAATTCATGTGATGTGTATGCCAATTTCACATTGGCAGTTGGGATTTGGGTTTTTGGGATGCAAAATTTACATAATTCCTATATTATGTATATTTCCTCCATTTCCTTCTCTTAAAAAGAATCATAACTAACCTGTATCTTTGCCTAAAAAGCTTTGGCTTTACATGGGCTGCCATTCATTCCTATATATTTATGTTGTTTAAAATTGTAAAAGTTTGGCATAATAAAGTGTTTAAGTGTTTCAAGTGTTTTCTGGGCGTCATCACCCGCTTCAGCAGGTTAAGCCAACGCCTTAAATTTTTCCAGGCCTCTTAGAGGCTTGTTAGTCATCTTCGCTTTCCTTACCTTTTCTTGTATATATGTATATTTTTTTCTTTTCCCCTAATGCCTCGATTTTTTTTCCCTCTCCTATCAAATTTTCTTTTATTCTGTCCCGGATCCTCCTTTCTTTGGGGGAGGGGGGGTACTGTAGTGAACACCACTACACTACTGCTACTACTACTACTACTACTACTACTACTACTACTACTACTACTGCCACTACTACTACTACCACTACAAGGTGACCTGCTTGGGCCCGCTAAGCTGTCCCAGGTGCGCAATGTGACCTGACGCCAGCTGGGCTGAGTGAGGTCACAGCCCGGGTATCCAGTCATCACGTGGAATCAGTCAGCACCGAGACTTCGGGACACGCACACTCACCTATGCGACAGCTCGTCCCATCATCTCTACCTATCGTGTATCTATAATAAGTAGCAGACTACGAAAATCTCTAGTTTACTTCTCCATCCGTGTCCTGGCTAGATAGTGAACACTAAATGACCAATCCAAAAACAAAAGTTACCCAGACACACCCTTAGGCTTTGCAAAATATATCTTGACCCAGTTCACAAAAATGCACTTTACATAGACATGTCCCTGGGTGTGGCACTATATTTCACCCAGTTCGGGTTTCTGAGGAATGGTATGGGCACTAAATAGAGTGTCCCCTCGCCTGTGGTGTTCTTTCTTCTCTCATGTCAGGACCATGTGCTCCTCCACTGTATTCCTATCAAGTGCCTCCTATATATTTCTCTCAAGTACTCTCATTTCTATGTTTACATCTTCTGCCTGAGTCAAGCCATGGGTAGACCTTCGGGTAGAACATAAGAACATAAGAAAAGAGGGAAGCTGCAAGAGGCCGCCAGTCCTACACATGACGGTCCTTGTGTGTTTAAAGTAGCCTAATTCCATCTATCATCCCCATCCATGAATTTATCTAATCTTCTTTTAAAACTCCCTATTAACTCAGCCCTGACTACATGACCACTGAGACCGTTCCAAGTTTAAACCCATTATTTCTGGTTCTGTCCCCCCCTACTGATCCTAAGAACTTCGTTCATGTTCCCTTTGTTAAAACCCTTATACCACTTAAATACTTCTATCAGGTCTCTTCTTAACATACGTCTCTCTAAGGAATGCAGATTGAGTTTTTTCAGTCTCACTTCATAAAGAATATCCCTCAGTCCCTTTATCTTTTTAGTCATTCTCCTTTGCACTGACTCCAATAGATATATTCTTTCTATAATGTGGGCACCAGAATTGTAACGTATTGTCAAGATGTGGCCTGACCAGCACCAAGTGTAATTTTAGTATTATTTTTAACACTTTTAAGAATGCTAATACTCTATTCGCCTTATTCCTGGCCTCAATACATTGCTTCCTTGTACTGAGATTGGAGCTAACTCTTTCTCATACTTGAAACTTCCTAGTGCCTCATTATCTATCGTGTACCTATTGCCTGGATTATCTCTACCTATGCTCAGCATCCTGCACTTGTTAATATTGAACTGCATTTGCCATGTATCTGTCCATTCTTTCATCCTATGTAAGTCTGCCTGCAAGGCAATGGCATCCAACTCGAACCAAATTAATCTATCTATCTTTATGTCGTCTGCAAATTTAATAATGTCACTGCTAGTTCCACTATCCAAGTCATTAATATATATTTAAAATAATAATGGCCTTAAAACTGAGCCCTGTGGTACCCCACTAACTACTTTCCCCACACTCGGAATTAGATCCATTAATTACTATGATACCCTCTGTTGCCTGTCGTCTAACCACACTTTAATCCAACCTAATATTCTACCCCCTATATCATGTGCTCTAACCTTTCTCAAGAGCCTCTGGTAAGGTACCTTGTCAAAGGGTTTACTGAAATCTAAATATAGAATGTCATAATTATCACCCTTATCTACCGCCTCATAAACCTTACCATAAAAATTCAACAAGTTTGTAAGGCACAACTTTCTCTTCGTAAATCCATGTTGTGTTTGATTTATCAAGCCGTGTTTGTCCAAGTGTTTCCTAATGTTTTTCACTATTATTGATTCCATTAATTTACCCACAATTGAAGTTAAGCTGACAGGCCTGTAACTAGACGTTAGAGTTTTATCTCCCTTCTTAAATATGGGAACTACATTAGCTTCTCTCCACATTATCGGTACCTCACCAGGCTCCAGTGACATCCTAAAAAGTACCGTTAATGACTCGCTGACGACCTCCTTGCATTCCTTTAGAACACTTGGATATACTTCATCAGGTCCTGGTGAATTGAATTTCTTTAGTTTACCTATCTCCTGTTCTACCATCACCTTAATTATATGAATATCTGTCAGCTTTTCACTATCCTCTGCCTTAAATACCTGTTCGCTACCTGGGAATTTCATTTGTGTTCTCTTGGGTGAAAATAGTAAAAAAAAAAAAAAAAAAAAATACTTGTTCATAATTCTACTACTCTCTTCCCGAGAAGTAACCGTCTCCACATTTGCTGTCCTTAAGGGACCTATTTCTTCTCTGCTTTTCGTCTTGTATAACTGAAAAAATCCCTTGGGGTCCGTCTTTGCTTGGCTGGCTACCCTCAACTCATATTCTCTTTTAGCTTTCCTCGTTAACCTTTTAGCTGTTCTTACTAATTCATGGTATTGTGGCCTTAAAGCCTCATCTCCTGCCTTTAGCCTCATATATATATATATATATATATATATATATATATATATATATATATATATATATATATATATATATATATATATATATTCCTCTTTTGCCCTATGCATCGCTTTAATCTGTCTGTCACCCACTTAGGGTCGTTGCTTTGAGATTTTATTGTTTTATATGGAATGTTAGCTATCTGAACCTCATGTATTTAATTTAGAAAGAGGGTATACATCTAACCAACTCTCAGCTGGCCGGGATTTCTCTCATGTCCTAATCCAGATCCCACCACCGCCTCACTCTCTCTCCCCCGCTCCGACTTCACACTTCACTCGCTTTCCTTGATCCTGCCTTCCTTTCACCTGTTGTCACGGTGTAACTTAGGTTAAGTTTCCATCTATTTCTTTTGTTCAGCTTCGCTCTCCTTGGAACCAGTGGCTGAGTGGGTAACTAATAATATACCATATTGTACAATGTACATTAGTTTAAATTCTTTTATATTCATTATTAGTTAATAAGAGTGTATTTCTTTAATATGTTATGTGTTGTAGGTAAGGATGTTAGTGAGTAGGGACGAAATTCTTTATATTTGTAGTATTAAGTATGTTTTGCCGGACGATATGTTTTCTGCTCGAGGTGCCGGCAGCTTTTAAAACAGTGGGCGCGCGTGACCTCGCTCAGGCTGACCCAATGCCTGCTCCATCTACCACCACAGCTTCCCCTTCAACCTCCACCTCATCATCTGCCAAGAATACTTCTACTTCCACTAAAACCTCTACTCCTATCACTTCCTCTGCTCCATATCTGTCTGCTATTTCTCGTACTCCCAGCAAGGATGAGAAGACCAACAAGTCTAATAAATTAAATTTAATAAAACTTGAACGTCAACGCCTTTCTCATGTCGTCGCCGCTCCCGCGCCGTCGAGGAGGGGTTCTCACGCTCGCTTCCTCTCGACCAGCTCCGGGGAGTTAACAATTGATGAATTGATGGACGTAACCACTAGTAAGGGCCGGGAGAGGTCTCCCAGCAGCGCCTCTGAGCGCAAAAGGACCAAGAAAAACGGCTGCCACCACCACTCTTAAGCCATAATGTTCAAGGTGTTATAGTGGAACTGCAGAAGTATTCGGAATAAAGATCCATATTTGTCACTTTTAGTGAACATACACAAGCCGTCTGTTATTAAATTTGTCTACAGGAGACGAGACTGCAGGATCAGCCTGATCCTGCAGTGCTAAAACACTACCATCCGTATTGAAGATATGATGGAAACGGCGTTGCCATATACATACATAAAACACTGACACAAACAGAAGTGACTCTGAATACACCTCTGGAAGCGGTCGCGTGCAGGGTGAGATTCAACGACATGTATCTGGCTATCTGTTCGCTCTACTTGCCTCCCAATATCCCCATTTTTGATGATGACATTACATCTCTAATTAGCCAGCTTCCGGGCAACAGGTTAGTTGCTGGCGACTTTAACGCCCATCATCAACAATGGGGATCTAACAACTGAGAGACATGAATACAGATAAGTTTTTAAATCATCAGCAAAATTCCTGTGGCAGAGTCACTGGAACAACCTCCACCTCCACACTATCAAACCCATCCTAAGCGAGTGGGCCTCCTGCAATCGCCCCACAAGGCGAGAGGAGGTGGTCCTCGCACGCCTCAGGATGGGCTGCACCCTTCCCCCCAACATGCTCTGCTACATAGCCAATACTTTCCCCACCACAGTGTTCCACTTGCAATGTAACCCTCTCTGTCGAACACATCCTGCTTCACTGTGTGCATTATTGTGAGGAGATACCGGCGGCGTGTTGCCAGTCACGGCCTCCCGCTAACTCAGACCACCCTCCTGGGTGATGAACACCCGGATGTGGTCGATAGACTGATGATTTACCTGACTGATGCCAATTTAATCAGAGAGTTGTGATTTATGTGTATATATTATGCTATTTATTTTTTATTTGTAAATATTTGAAAATATATATGTAAATAAAGTATGAAAGTGTATTATGATTCCAGTTTTGCGTGATCTGATGTGAATGTTTTCCCTTTCATGTATATAAGCAATACGTAGTGATGCTATGTAGCCACCCTGTTTGCTTGTGATTTATCCCTCCCTTCCCCATGCCCTGACAAAGAACTGTCCTGGTGTGGTTGAAGAAGAAACACTGGGGGCCAGTTCCCTGAGTTTATTGTGAGATACAAGTACGAGTAGTACTGAAGCTTGGAGGCTTGGTAGCGAGTAGACGTGAGGAGACTTGAGAAGCTGGCGGCTGGGGTCAGGCTTGGTAGCGAGCCAGAGTGAGGCTTGTAGCAATGGCCATGAAGATGAAGAATTACAGTCTAGACAACTGGAGTCTGACAGTGTAGAAGGTAGACTGGCTGTGCAGGACAGGATAACCAGTCAGACAAAGAAGGCAAGCAAGATGCCTGGCGGAACGTGAGTCTATCCCGAAGCTGTGTTGGGAACGACTGGTGGCGCGTGTGGGTAGTGCAGAACAATACACAGCCACAGTACATAGGGTAGCATACTGCGCATCAAAGTAGTACCCATCATATTGCTCGCCCTCGCTAACGAAGGTGTCCTCACCAAGCACTCTAGTCAATACATAAACACTTCTAAAAGACAATAATAATAATAAGACATGTCATACAATGCACTGAGCAAAATAAATATCACATAGGTGTGAAAACAATTAAGAAAATATAGTTAGTTTGCAAATGAATAGCAATGACATGATATTGTAAGTATAACATGGCTAAATATATTAATTTGGTGCAATTTTAAAAGTAAGATGCATTATTGATAGAAAAATTTACACATTTGTGGTAATGACTAGTAAATATAACATACAAAATTTTGCATAAAGGCATAGAAATGTTACATGATCATGCATAATTAAATCACTGAAACATAAAGAACAATGTTACATACATATGTGTAAAAATGTGTTACATATGGTGAATAAAATGTATATGTCAAATGTATTGTCTCTTACATATAATACATTGATAATTGTTCAATATATATATATATATATATATATATATATATATATATATATATATATATATATATATATATATATATATATATATATATATATATATATATATTGTAATTGAGCATAAGTGAAAATCATGAAATGATGAAAATGTAAACAAAAAAACAGCATACAGGAGGTAGTAGACATAGATGGAGGAGGTAGTAGACACCTACCGAAACAATAACTTACTCCCAGTGAGATCTAATAGCACTAATTCAGGAGGTGCTGTGAATCTTCCATTAAAGCTAGTTGTGATCTCGTTGAATGTTTCCCTTTGTGTCTCACAACTCAAGGGGGTAGTCACAGCCTACCCTCTAAAGACAGCTCTCCTTCTTCACACAAAACTATATGCACTTACCACACATACACCCTTCACTCCAAATCAAAATTTAAAAGAAAAATGGGACCCGAAATAAACAACGCCTCAGAGTCCCCCTCTGGGGAGGGGACCAAAAATGTCCCTGTTGAAGACCACAAATGCCTTGACACCTCCCTCAACTTTTTCTATATTAACTTCTGCAACATTCGCGGTCTTAGATCTAATTTTCAATCTGTGGAACACCACCTCTCCTCTACTAAACCTCATCTTCTTTTCCTCACCGAAACACAACTATCTGAGGCAACTGACAGTAGCCCCTTCTCTGTTCCCTCCTACTTTCTCTATTCTCATTTTCATTCCAAAGCTGGATGTTGCGTCTATGTACGCAACGACTTAACTTGCTCTCGTGCCCACGCTCTTGAGTCTTCCGAATTTTTCACCATCTGGCTTCGACTTAACAGTCACTCTCAAACTAAATTCATCTGTGCTGTTTATCTCTCCCCTAACTCTTCTGACTATAGTAATTTCTTCGACTACTTAACTTCTAAAGTGGAGCACATTCTGTCCCTCTACCCTTTCGCTGAGATTTCCATTCTTGGAGATTTCAATGTTCACCACCAGCTTTGGCTTTCCTCTCCCTTCACTGACCACCCTGGTGAACTAGCCTTCAACTTTGTTATCCTCTATGACCTAGAGCAACTGGTGCAACACCCTACTCGTATTCCTGACCGTCTTGGAAACACGCCCAACATTGTTGATCTCTTCCTCACCTCTAACCCTTCTGCTTATGCTGTCACCCTTTCATCTCCGTTGGGCTCCTCCGATCACAATCTCATCCTATTTTTCCTATCCTATCCTATCTCAATCTTGTCCTATTTTTCCAATCCCTCCACAGGATCCCCCAAAGCGAAGGTGCCTCTGGCGTTTTGCCTCTGCCAGTTGGGGGACCTGAGGAGGTATTATGCTGATTTTCCCTGGAATGATTATTGCTTCCGTGTCAGAGACCCATCTCTTTGTGCTGAACGCATAACAGAAGTGTTAGTATCTGGCATGGAGGCGTACATTCCTCATTCTTTTTCTCATCCTAAACCTTCTAAACCTTGGTTTAACTCGGCCTGTTCTCGTGCTATACATCAGTGGTTCTCAACCTTTTTGGCCCGCGACCCCCCAGACAATATTGGTAGAGACTCGTGACCCCCGCCTTCCCCCGAAGTGCTTCTGACACACACACACACACACACACACACACACACACACACAGTACATGCCTATGCCCCGGATCATAACAACATAATAGCAACAAATAAGATAAAAAAAATATTTAAAATACACATTTATTACTTTTTTGGTTTTACATTAACTGAAATGAGAATAAGGTTTTGGAATATGCGAGCTACAGCTAGACATCATGAAATGCTACTATAGAATCACTATAAAAGAATAAGATTATGAAATTGCATGTTTAATTTTTCTATATTACATATATATATGAATAAGAAAAATACAATCTTTTGAGACAAAATATGCAAAGCAATACGGTATATTTTATAGAATTAATGTTAAATTCGTACAGCCACTAACAACTTTACTAACTGCTTCAAGAGACAAAAATAAGTATGAAATTATAATAATACTTTTGTTGAAAAAAGCTACTGCAGTTAGTATGAATTATGTCTGTGTTTGTAAACCACAATCAAATAAAATTACTGATAACTTTATACCAAAATTTAAATATTGAGCCTTAAAATAATTACAAAATAATTACAGTATTTCCTTAATCTGCTGATATTACAAATCTGCTGAAACCTAAAATCAGCTGATGATGTATAATTCTCATATGAGACAATACACCCACACAAAAATCTGGTAGACTCAGAGATATTTCATACCTCTTTGGTTTGGAAATTAATATATTGGAAATATTTAAGACATTCTGTCTGAGATAATTATTTTCTGGATTTGAAAGAATTGTATGAATTTCTTGCGAAATAATTACTAACGTGGTGTTACAATTAAAGTACAATATTCATGAAAGTTTAAAGACAATGGTCAATATTTAGGCCCTACTATGGGGCTCCACTAGTAGTGATTAGCTAATAATATCCATATTCCACAGTGAAAAATAGTATTTACACAGGCCTAAGTTTATCATGATAACTAACCCCAGTTAGTGAGATACTTGGGCCTGCTTTTTTGAACACAGTAACTCCATCCTGGGTTTGATGCCAGAGATGGCAACTCGGAGATCATCCTCCACCCAGAGTCGTGATCGGTATTTGTTTTTAATATATGTCAGTGCCGAAAAAGTCTTTTCACATAAATAGGTTGATCCAAAAGGAATTAGTACATCCATTGCAGCCTTGGATAATACTGGATATTCATTTGCAACTGAAATCCAGAACTCATCCAGTGTGGTTGAGCCAAACGATGTCTGTAAGGTGCGATCACTGGACAGCTCCAGCAGTTTTCATTAAGCAGCTTTCATTAAGCTTTCATTGACAATAAGTAAGTAAATAAATCAATAAAATAAACAAATAACTGAAATGATATCTAAGTCACGTAACTGAGAAGACAAGGAAGGTTCTAAGCCTGAAATTTAAACATTCAGTTTATTATTTGTTTGAAATTTATGAGCAGAATTATTTTGACAGCCTTAAAACAAAAGTCGACCATAATACTATTTTTTTTTTTTAACATCATCTCGCGACCCCCCAAAAGCATCTCGCGACCCCCCGAGGGGTCGCGACCCCTAGGTTGAGAACCACTGCTATACATGATAGAGAGGTTGCCCACAAAAGGTACTTGAGCCTTCCATCTCCTGAATCTCATGCACTTTATATCTCTGCCCGGAATCATGCCAAGTCTGTTCTTCAACTTGCCAAACACTCTTTCATAAATAGGAAATGTCAAAATCTTTCAAACTCAAACTCTCCTCGTGACTTCTGGCATCTAGCCAAAAACATCTCAAATAACTTCACTTCTTCATCTTTCCCTCCTTTATTTCATCCTGATGGCACCACTGCCATCTCCTCCGTCTCTAAAGCTGAACTCTTTTCTGAAACTTTTGCTCACAACTCCACCTTGGACGATTCTGGGCTTGTCCCTCCCTCTCCTCCTCCCTCTGACTATTTCATGTCTACAATCAAAATTCTTCGTAATGATGTTTTCCATGCCCTTGCTGGCCTAAACCCTCGGAAGGCTTATGGACCTGATGGGGTCCCTTCTATTGTTCTCAAAAACTGTGCTTCTGTGCTTGCACCTTGCCTGGCCAAACTCTTCCAACTTTGTCTATTGACTTGTACCTTTCCTTCCTGCTGGAAGTTCGCCTACATTCAGCCTGTTCCTAAAAAGGGTGACCGTTCTAACCCCTCAAACTACCGTCCTATAGCTTTAATCTCTTGCTTGTCTAAAGTTTTTGAATCTATCCTGAATAGGAAGATTCTCAAACATCTGTCACTCCACAATCTTCTGTCAGATCGCCAGTATGGCTCCCGTCAAGGTCGCTCTACTGGTGATCTTCTGGCTTTCCTTACTGAGTCTTGGTCATCCTCTTTTAGAGATTTCGGTGAAACTTTTGATGTTGCGTTAGACATATCAAAAGCTTTTGATAGAGTCTGGCATAAAGCTTTGATTTCAAAACTGCCCTCCTACGGCTTCTATCCTTCTCTCTGCAACTTTATCTCATGTTTCCTTTCCGACCGCTCTATTGCTGCTGTGGTAGACAGCTACTGTTCTTCTCCTAAACCTATTAATAGTGGTGTTCCTCAGGGTTCTGTCCTGTCACCCACTCTCTATTATTCATTAATGACCTTCTTAACCAAACTTCTTGCCCTATCCACTCCTACGCTGATGATACCACCCTACATCTTTCCACGTTCTTTCAGAGACGTCCAACCCCTCAGGAAATCAACAGATCACGCGGGGACGCCACGGAACGCCTGACTTCCGATCTTTCTAAAATTTCCGAATGGGGCAGAGAAAATCTAGTAGTTTTAAATGCCTCAAAAACTCAATTCCTCCATCTATCAACTTGACACAACCTTCCAGACAACTATCCCCTCTTCTTCAATGACACTCAACTGCCTCCTTCTTCCACAATGAATATCCTCGGTCTGTCCTTTGCTCATAAACTTAACTGGAAACTTCACATCTCATCTCTTGCTAAAACAGCTTCTATGAAATTAGGTGTTGTGAGGCGTCTCCGCCAGTTTTTCTAGCCCCTCCAACTGCTTACTCTGTATAAGGGCCTTATCCGTCCCTGTATGGAGTACTCTTCGCATGTTTGGGGGGGTTCCAGTCACACAGCTTTGCTTGATAGGGTGGAATCGAAAGCTCTTCGTCTCATCAACTCCCCTCCTCTGACTAGCTGTCTTCAGTCTCTTTCTCACCGCCGAAATGTTGCATCCCTTTCTATATTTTATCGCTATTTTCATGGTAACTGTTTTACTGATCTTGCTAACTGCATGCCTCCCTCCTCCTGCGGCCACGCTGCACAAGGCTTTCTTCTTCCTCTCATCCCTATTCTGTCCAACTCTCTAATGCAAGAGTTAACCAGTACGCTCAATCATTCATTCCTTTCACTGGTAAACTCTGGAACTCCCTCCCTGCATCTGTATTTCCAAATTTCTACAACTTGTCTTCTTTTAAGAGGGATGTATCGAGGCATTTGCTCCCCTAATTCTGGCTGACGGTTTTGGCACTTTTTGGAAGTCTTTGGAGAGCCAGCGCTCAAGTGGACTTTTTTCTAACTTTCTTCTTTTTGCCCTTGGCTGGCCCTCTTCCCTACGTAAAAAAAAAAAAAAAAAAAAAAAAAAAAAAAAAAAAAAACGAACAACATGTACTATCTCTGAAATATTAGATTCTGGGTGAAGAATTCTAAATTTGTTGCCGTGCAAACGTTCAACTATACTGTAAGGACCTGTAAATTTTGGATTTAGCTTTGATTGACGCTCAGGAGTAGATTCATAGACTTTAAGAGTGACAGGTGTAGCACTCATGTATTGACGCTAGATCATTTCAGAATGAGATGCTTGAAGATTACGTCGTACAGACTCATGAATAATTTGAAAAGCTTTTAGTTGATTTTTAGCATAATCATCTAGAGAGTAAACAGGTACACGAGGCTGAAGCAATAAATCATATAGCAAACGTTTCTCTGATCCATAGATGATGTAATGAGGTGTTTTTCCTGTGGAAGCATTAACTTGATCCATTAATAGAAGCTGCAACATGTGGAAGCCAATCCTGCCAAGAATCATTACGTTGACTTACTACATGGCGAAGGACATCTAGAAATTTTTTGTTAGCACGTTCCACTATACTATTAGAGGCTGGATGCTGTACAGAAACAAAAGTCTGTTATGTTATATTGTTTACAAATATTTTGCAAAATTTCATTTTTGAATTCTGTCCCATTATCACTGAGCAAAACAGTTGGTGTAGTATATGGACATAAGAGACGTGTTACTAAAGCATGGGCAACAGCATTAGAAGACTTGTTCTACAAAGGAGCTAACACTACAAAGCGGCTGAAGTAATCTACACAGACAAGGACATAAGAGGAACCTTGCCAACTGCATGGTAGCTGCAATAAATCAATAACGACGGTCTCAAAAGGACCTGATGGTGTAGGGTACTCTAGAATAGGCGCTGTATTCATGTTACCTTTATGCTGTGCGCAAGAAACACATTGAGATACATGAGTAGTTATATCAAGACGCATTTTAGGCCAGTAATATTTGAGGCGAGCCATAGCAAGAGTTTTGTCTCTACCTGGATAACCTGCTTGTGGCACGTCACGAACAAAATGTAAGACTGTAGGGACAAGAGATTCTGGAATGACAATTTGTTGTACTTCACGGTCGTAGACTTGTACTGTACGCGTGAGAATGTCATTATGAGTATCAAATTCTTTTAATGGAATAGGTAATTTAGGCAAATTTGATTCATCACCAGATTCTAGTGCATACATGACTTTACTCCAAATGGGATCATTACGTTGAGCTAACGTTAAGTCCTGGTGAGAAAAAATTTGAACTTGTGTGACTGCGGCAATAGCTACATTACGTGAAAGAGCATCTGCAAATAGATTAGCACGTCCAGGTAGATACTTAATCTCTGCATGAAACTGCTCAACTGTTAGGAACCATTTGGCGAGTCGACCTGTAAGGTTCTTTCCTGAGAAAAGTTGAGTTACAGCAGAATGATCAGTATAGACAGTGACTAGATAGTTGTAAATGATATCACGAAAATGTTTGAGAGCCCACACTACAGCGAGTTCTTCCATGTGAGTTACAGAATAGTGTGACTCTGCTTTGTTGAGAACACAACTAACAAAAGCAATTACATGTGGATGTTGACCTTTAACTTGTTGCATCAAAACAGCTCCTATGGCAAATGATGACGAGTTGCTGCAAATTATGAACGGTAAGGAGTAATCTGCAAATGCTAGAACAGGAGGCTGTGTTAAACAAGTCTTAAGTTGATCAAAGCTTTGCTGTTGTTCTGAAGTCCATTGAAAAGGTACATCTTTCTTTTTAAGCTTATTTAAACGATGAGCAATTGATGCAGAGTTCTTAATGAATGCATGGTAGTAACCTGTAAGACATAGAAATGAACTGACTTATGCTGTAGTTCTAGGCACTGGGAAGTTTTGAATAGCTTTAACTTTATCTGAAGTTGTATGAATTCCTTGACAATTCACATGTCTCAAATATTCAATGCGGGATCTGAAAAATTGACATTTAGGCAAATTGAGCTTAAGGCCTGCTGTTGTGAATTTTTGAAAGACTTGAGATAATTTCTGCAAGTGTGTTAGTATCTTTAGAGACCAGAATAAGATCCTCCATGTATACAAATAAACCATTACCAATGAGACCATGGAACATAGAATTTACTAGTCTTTGGCAAGTTAAAGGTGAATTTCGTAAACCCAGGAGCGTAACCATTCATAGTGGCCTGTAGGAGTAGAGAAAGCTGTTACAGGACGACTTTCTTCTGATAATGGAATTTGCCAAAATGCTGATTTGATATCAAGGGTTAAAAATACTGTATTTCCACTGCCAATGTTCTGTAAGAGCTCAGAAAGTACCGGTAAAGGATAATGATCTGATTCCGTGACTGTGTTAACTTTTCTAAAGTCAATGACAACACGGTAAGAGTTGTCTTTTTTCTTTGCTAGTAGTAAAGGTGAGTTCCAAGGAGAATAAGACTCCTATATAATACCTTCTTGAAGCATGTTCTGGACTAACTCATCAGCAATCTGTCGCTGAGAATGAGGTAACCCATATGACTGCACGTACACTGGACGTGTATCAGGTTTTAACTCTTTGTGGTGCTGGACTCTATTTGTAACACCAAGAGGCTCACCAGGAAGAGCAAAAGCTTCCCTGTGGGTCACAAGTAAGTTAATAAGACTACACTTTATATCAGGAAAATCCATAACTTGTACATGAGGCTCAAGCTGAGAAGCAATATCTTCAGGACTTTGAGTAGAAGGCTATGAAGATACAGCTGCTACACATGTCGTGGAATCCTGCAATGAAGCTGCATCAATAACTGTAACTGAACCCAAGTGAACTCCATCTCTAAGGGTGATAGAAGAGCCAGTAAGATTTGTTACTAAAGCAGAAGTAACATTATCCTTGCGTACAGACGACAAGGTACTTTTTACTGCTAGACGCTTCACTTTTGAAGTGTCGGGGTGCGATAACACAAAGGAACTTACAGGGGCATCCTTGACACGCACTAATATAACGCGAACACTTTTAGGGCCCACATACTGGTCACCAATAACAACAGCTGCACTAATTTTAGGTACAGATACAGAACACTTTGAGTCAACTGCATTAGCAGCTGGAACAGATAGGTGCCTCGTCGCGAAACTCATTGACTCTCGGGAGAGGGGACTCTTCAAAGTGTACACGTTTAGTGGTGACTGTTAAAATAGATTTAGGGTTGGATGTAGCATAAAAAAGTTCATCCTTATAAGAAAGTGCCTGATGTTTAGGATGAAGAGAAATATCATTTTCTGCAAGTGCATCAAAGCCTAAAAAAACATCACACTGCAAGGAAAAATTAGAAACTATGTGAAAGTTTGCAAGAAAAGTAGAGTCATGAAGGTGAAAAGAAACAGGTAAGAGAACACTTCCTATAATGTGTAATGGAGAACCTTCAAAACCTTTGAAGATGCGTTGGCATTGTTGAAAAGAAAGCTTATATAACTGAAACAGTTTAAGATATGCACTTTCTGTGATTAGGCTAACATCCGCACCAGTATCCATACAAACAGAGAATGGTGTGCTGTATGTGTAACATTGAAAATTCTGGTGGTGAGAAACAGTAGCTGTTAAGGAAGGAACACATGGTGACGGTAAGTTAGATTGTGTAGCTAGTCCTTCGCTTTGTGAAAGGCAGCCTGTTGAAAATTTGACTGTAGCATGACAGTTTGTTGCTTTTGATATCTGAGTATAGTTCTGCATTCTTCAGTAGGATGGGCACAATTGCCGTGGATCATACAATAGTATGGTGGAGGCAACAACGCTGTTTTCGTGGTATCAGTGTGACTACCACGTGACCAAGACCTATAACGCTGTGGTTTTCGGTCTCGTGACAACTGCCTGGAACGAGTGTCATGGTCACTGCATGATTCTGACTTCATTGATGAAGCTGTGTTGCTATACTGAGCATTTGTTTTGTCGTGACATTGTTTTTGAAAACAATGTTGTAGTGTGTGTCCAGTTTTATGACAATATTGGCATATAACAGGGTTAGTCTTCTGCTTTATTGATTCTTTAGGTGTGACACCTGAAAAAGCAGAAGTAGTGTCAGATATAGCCGCAACGTAGGCTGGACGTTGGCTATGCAGTTTAACTGCTAACTTAGTGGGAAAATCCAAAAGACTTTCACCTTTTGTATACTGGAGGGTAGAGGCAATGTGACGTTCCTCTGAATTTAGCAATTGTATGTAATTGTAAGTAATACAATGATAAGACGAAAAGATTCCTCATCTAAAGTACCATTTTGAAACCAAAAATGATGTAACATTGTGTCTGTAGCATCAAATACCCATTGAAAGTTGTCTGTCGGCTGAGCAACACCAAAAATTTGTAAAAAGTTCACCTTAACTGGTTATAATCATAGTTTAGAACTTTGGAATGAAATGCTGTAGCAGTCATAAGGTCACTAGCCAATGATCCAGAGACAAGATGAAAACGTACAAAACTAATTTCATCAGCTCCTGAATGAATGTGAGAATTACTAAGAACATCCTCACATAGTTGTAAAAATTGAGCAGGAGAATATGTGTCAATATCTTCCCCACTGAATTTCTGAATGGAAGAGTCATGTTGTAGAAGTTTAATACCTGGAGATGCTACAAATGTAAGAGGTAGTGTAACATTTGTAGCGGATGTAGTCACAGGAGTGAAAGTATTAGTAGTAGTTGTAGTAACAGTTGTAGTGGTAGAAGTTGTAGTAGCAGGGTCAGACATTATGACAAATTGTTTATGATAAGATTTACCACTACGTAAGAACATACACAAAAATATTATATATATAGTCACTACTTCAAAGAAATTGTGTTGGGCCACGTACAGGTGTGCTGTGTGTGTACTCGTACGTAAACAAAGACGATAACTTGAGTCACAAACAGGTTAAACAAGAACTTCTCAACATACAGGTCTGCTAAGCGCTCACTCGGTGAAAATGAACAATATTAGTACTAAAGTACTTTACAAGAACATAAGTGTATCAGGAGAAAAATAAATAAGATTAAATTATACTAAGTACACTTTCAAAATAATCAAGAGGTATAATAATGATAATCTACACTATAAAATTAATAAAGTGCTGTATCAATTACGTTAATATAACTATAAATAAGAATGTAATGAAATAATTATGAAAAGTTGACAAGTAAAATAATTATAGTAAGTGCACAATAAAAGAAAACATGAATATAGGTAGGGGTTACCCCTAAAATTTGACACAAAGAGAACTGCGTGTCTGAGGAAAATCACGAAAATAAATAAATAATAATATATGCACAAGTAAATAAGGAATCACAGCATATAATGTACATCAAAATATCAAAACATGCACAATAATGTAATAGTAATCAGCACTGACAGAAAGATAATGTGTAAATGTGTACTCACTGAAAAAAAATGTGTGGATACTTGCAAAGAAATAAGTATTTGGTACCTTAACCAAAATAATAAATATGGCGTCTGTCCAGAGCCAATCAGGAAGCTCTTATGTCATAGGCGACCAAACAGAACACTTAGTATCACTGAGAGCCAATCATAGCACTGTGTTCAAAGAAGAAGACAAATATGGCGCATATTTTACGCGGGAACGCCAACTCACTGGTACACAAAAATATTCATAGAAAAATAACCACTGTAGTTATAAAGTTTTACTCACGACAGGTGATACTTATTGAGTAGCAGAGATGTATTGAGTGGTCCTCAGCTCCACTAAAGCTCCGCAGGGCTGTAGAAACAGGTCAGCAACAATCAGGGTGGTAGGCTGGGGTAAGGTGGAGGACGCCGATGATCACGGGGTCGTGGAAGGCACACCAGCAGGACGCTGGTGCTCACCGCTGTCTACCATCAATATCTCCTGGTGTGGTTGAAGAAGAAACACTGGGGGCTAGTTCCCTGTGTTTATTGTGAGATACAAGTAGTACTGAAGCTTGGAGGCTTGGTAGCGAGTAGACGTGAGAGGCTTGAGAAGCCGGCAGCTGGGGTGAGGCTTGGTAGCGAGCCAGAGTGAGGCTTGTAGCAGTGGCCGTGATGATGAATTACAGTCTAGACAACTGGAGTCTGACAGTGTAGAAGGTAGACTGGCTGCGCAGGACAGGATAACCAGTCAGACAAAGAAGGCAAGCAAGATGCCTGGCGGAACGTGAGTCTATCCCGAAGCTGTGTTGGGAACGACTGGCGGGGCGTGTGAGTAGTGCAGAACAATACACAGCCACAGCACATAGGGTAGCATACTGCGCATCAAAGTAGTACCCATCATAGGACAATAGATTTGAGTTAGGAGTAGGATCCCTGTGTGAATGAAGCGTGTATGGAATTTTGAGTGAGTGTATATATAACGTTATTTTTTTGTAGAAAAAAAACTAAAATCAAAAGAAAATAAATAAAAATAAATAAAATGGCCTAATACCCATGTCAGGGTGATGGCCCCCAAAAAAAAAAAAAAACCTCTCTCTAGCTCGTTCGTTTCCGGGGGTCAAGCTGGGTCACCAGAGGAGGCCCGCCACCTCCAGCTGGGAAGGCCACGTGGACCACAGGAGATGCACGTGTTGTGATTAGTGGCTACGTTATAAGCCACCAAGGTATGTGTTTGTGTACTTTAGCTAGCAGTAGGAGGTTTTTAGGGTGTTTTGTGCAATAATTTCGCTCCTACAAATAGAGGGTATACGTGAGTTTGTCAGTTTTTTTTTGCAATTTGTATTGGTATTTTTTTCAAGGTTTTAGGATTCTGCTGGTGTGTCCGCATTCTTTCCACCCGTTTGTTTTCCATGCTGTGTGTTTTCCGTTTACGAGCCGTGTTGGATAGTTTCCTTTGTTATAAGTTTTTTTTGCACATGGTCGGTAACATCGGGGACCACACGGGTACGGAGAGTTGCGGGAGTGATATCCAGGCTTATTTTTTTGTGTGGTATTTTGTCTTTCTTTCGCTGTAAGTTGTAAATAGTAAGTTATGACTAGGTTAAATAAATTGTAAGTTAGGTTAATGAGTGTTTCCGTTGCCTTTGCTTCATTTCATGTTGTTTAAACTTTCTTTTCTGTGTCGTTCCCTGAACCTGGAATAGATTAGATTTAGGGTGAATTAACCCGTCGAAAAGTGGGGAACGTGACACTGTATACTGGACCTTACTTAACTATCTCTGCCTGTCTCTTGCCAATCAACTCCTTGTAAATACCCAATTAAGCCCTCGAAATTAGCCTTCCTGAAGTCAGGTTTTTTTTCCCATTGTTCTTTTTTTCTAAGAGTATCATGCCATTTCAATATACACCATATTTCTTTGTGATCACTGTTACCTAGCTGGCCACCAACCTCCATCTGCGTAACTGCCTCCTCCCTGTTTGTCAGAATTAAAACTAGAGTATTATTTTCCCGTGTGGGTTCTAAAATGACTTGTTTAAAAAATTATCCTAAATGATCCTAAGAAATTCTTCTGCTTTCCTGTTACCCACCATCAAGCTCCAATCAACATTCCTATAGTTAAAATCCTCTACCACACATACCTTACTGTACCTGGCTGCTCTATTCATTTCCTCCCATAGGGAAGAATTTATTTGGTTTGAAGCATTAGGTGGCCTGTACACTAAACCCATTAATATTGATTGAGACCCGTCCTTAATATCTACCTATAGAGACTGTTTTGCTGCTATGCAACATTGTAGTGTGTTCTTGACGTACAAGGCCACTCCTACCCCTTTTTTGTTTTCCCTATCCTTATGAAAAAAGTGTATAGCCATCAATTTTCACCTCCTAAACAAATGCCTTCCCTGACATATCTAACCAGGTTTCTGATAATGCAATTATATTAAAATTTTCAACAAAAGCTGCTCCTCTAAGCAAATCTAGCTTACTTCAAATACTCCTACAGTTCGTGTAATACACACTTAAATTATTCTTTGCATTTACTAAGCTGGTTACTTTTTTAGATTTGATTATTCTCTCATTCCTATGGATCATCGAAATCCCTTCCCTCTCCTGACTAATGAAAAAAGCGCCGGAGTGCATTTAACTCGCCTTCAAGTGCTCCAGCCAATACACGAACACCTAGGCATGATAAATGCACTTCATCCATGGCATACAAGGTGTCTTTTCCGTAAAAGAGGTCCCAGTTATCGATGAACGCCCATTCATTGCTGCTGCAGTAATCGGCAAGTCTGCAATTCATTGCAATAGCCCTGGACAGCCATTCACCTCCCAGATCCCTCCTTGACAACACATCGCATACCACAGGGGTTGCATCCTTATCCCTAATTTTAGCCAAGGCCTCTTTAAATCTCCTAAACAGCTCCTCACTTCTTACCTTACAAAGGTCATTTCCCCCAGCGCTGAGAAAAACAATGGGTTTGGTCCCGTCCGCCAAACACGTGTCTAGCTGAGTACTTACCCTCTTGATTCCAGCACCAGGTAAGGACATTCTCGTTCTCTGCTTCCTGTCCTTAGCGCAAAATGCCGAGTCCAAATGTTTTACCTGGCTGTCACCAACCACTAGAATCTTACCTGTGGGCAGGGAATCATCCTTTTTTTCTTTTTTTTTTTTTTTTTTTACGTAGGGAAGAAGGCCAGCCAAGGGCAAAAAAAAGAAAGTTAGAAAAAAGTCCACTTGAGCGCTGGCTCTCCAAAGACTTCCAAAAAGTGCCAAAACCGTCAGCCAGAATTAGGGGAGCAAATGCCTCGATACATCCCTCTTAAAAGAAGACAAGTTGTAGGAATTTGGAAATACAGATGCAGGGAGGGAGTTCCAGAGTTTACCAGTGAAAGGGATGAATGATTGAGCGTACTGGTTAACTCTTGCATTAGAGAGTTGGACAGAATAGGGATGAGAGGAAGAAGAAAGCCTTGTGCAGCGTGGCCGCAGGAGGAGGGGAGGCATACAGTTAGCAAGATCAGTAGAACAGTTACCATGAAAATAGCGATAAAATATAGAAAGGGATGCAACATTTCGGCGGTGAGAAAGAGATTGAAGACAGCTAGTCAGAGTAGGGGAGTTGATGAGACGAAGAGCTTTCGATTCCACCCTATCAAGCAAAGCTGTGTGACTGGAACCCCCCCCCAAACATGCGAAGAGTACTCCATACAGGGACGGATAAGGCCCTTATACAGAGTAAGCAGTTGGAGGGGCGAGAAAAACTGGCGGAGACGCCTCAGAACACCTAACTTCATAGAACCTGTTTTAGCAAGAGATGAGATGTGAAGTTTCCAGTTAAGATTATGAGCAAAGGACAGACCGAGGATATTCATTGTGGAAGAGGGAGACAGTTGAGTGTCATTGAAGAAGAGGGGATAGTTGTCTGGAAGGTTGTGTCAAGTTGATAGATGGAGGAATTGAGTTTTTGAGGCATTTAAAACTACTAGATTTTCTCTGCCCCAATCGGAAATTTTAGAAAGATCGGAAGTCAGGCGTTCCGTGGCGTCCCCGCGTGATCTGTTAATTTCCTGAAGGGTTGGACGTCTCTGAAAGAACGTGGAAAGATGTAGGGTGGTATCATCAGCGTAGGAGTGGATATGGCAAGAAGTTTGGTTAAGAAGGTCATTAATGAATAATAGAAAGAGAGTGGGTGACAGGACAGAACCCTGAGGAACACCACTATTAATAGGTTTAGAAGAAGAACAGTAGCCGTCTACCACAGCAGCAATAGAGCGGTCGGAAAGGAAACATGAGATAAAGTTGCAGAGAGAAGGATAGAAGCCGTAAGATGACAGTTTTGAAATAAAAGCTTTATGCCAGACTCTATCAAAAGCTTTTGATATGTCTAACGCAACATCAAAAGTTTCACCGAAATCTCTAAAAGAGGATGACCAAGACTCAGTAAGGAAAGCCAGAAGATCACCAGTAGAGCGACCTTGACGGAAGCCATACTGGCGATCAGACAGAAGATTGTGAAGTGACAGATGTTTGAGAATCTTCCTATTCAGGATAGATTCAAAAACTTTAGACAAGCAAGAGATTAAAGCTATAGGACGGTAGTTTGAGGGGTTAGAACGGTCACCCTTTTTAGGAACAGGCTGAATGTAGGCGAACTTCCAGCAGGAAGGAAAGGTACAAGTCGATAGACAAAGTTGGAAGAGTTTGGCCAGGCAAGATGCAAACACAGAAGCACAGTTTTTGAGAACAATAGGAGGGACCCCATCAGGTCCATAAGCCTTCCGAGGGTTTAGGCCAGCAAGGGCATGGAAAACATCATTACGAAGAATTTTGATTGTAGACATGAAATAGGCAGAGGGAGGAGGAGAGGGAGGGACAAGCCCAGAATCGTCCAAGGTGGAGTTGTGAGCAAAGGTTTGAGAAAAGAGTTCAGCTTTAGAGACAGAAGAGATGGCAGTGGTGCCATCAGGATGAAATAAAGGAAGGAAAGATGTAGAAGTGAAGTTATTTGAGATGTTTTTGGCTAGATGCCAGAAGTCACGAGGAGAGTTTGAGTTTGAAAAATCTGTCCTCCTCACCTCGTCACCTCCTGTCTTCTCTCTCTCTCTCCTACTCCATGCCCTCCATAACAGCCAAGGAATTTGTAGTTTCCACTCGCTGAGGCGCTCTGAGGACCTTTCTCCTCTTCTCACCAGCAGACACCACTCGCCACTCCTCCTGGCCCTGCGTCTCATTACTTGGTACGGCGACTGTAGGAACCGCCACTCCCTCACGCGCTGAGTTCACTCGACAGAAGTCAGAGATTCGCCCTCGAAACTCCTCCCGCACCTCCGAGATCCTTCGATGGAATTCAGCCTCCGCCTCTGATACCTTCGTAACGAAGGCCTCGAGGATAGGAGAACTAACGCACCCACCCGAAACCGTAGGGAAAGCAGGGAAAACGGCCATCTCTACGTAAACAAGCCACAGACCTCACGCCACTAACATGGTAATATGTTTTCTACTTTCCTCTATTTTTCCTCTTCCTCCTTTATGTTTCTATTCCTTTCATTCTATTCTCCTTTCTTGTTTCTTCTGTCTTATTTCTTCTTTCTTCTTTGACTGCGTCACGTTACCACAGGTGCAAACTGCAAAACACGTACTAATACACTATCTGGTGCCCACTGAGCGCCTGCGGTGTCATTAGTATTCCATGTTAAAATATTCTAACATAAATTAACTGTTTGAAGGAATATGTATGTGTGAATTACATGATTTTGTTTATAAAGTACTTCATATCTATAAGTGATAATGATATACCCTATAAATTTATTTGTATTTTAATATTTTTCACTGGAAAAAAAAAAGACGGACCTCTTAAAGTATTGAGTCTAGAAACCACAATTATATGATTTTTGGGGGTTTGTGGCTTTGTGGTGGTGCTTTGGCATGTTATATTCGAAGTCCACACCCGGGTCACGGTTCTTTAAAGGAAAACAATGAAGCACAAGAATTTACAAAATAATAATTTTTACTCGGCCCAAAATAAAATGATGGGGTAAGACGGACTCCCAGAGGTCCATCTTACCCCGCAAACTGAACATTAAGAAACAAATCCTTATTGGCATAAAGCACAAATAAAAAAAATTCTTCCTGGTTATCATCATATCCTTTCACATTGCCCATGAGCCAAATTTATTGGTACAAATAAAACAAACAAGAAGAAAAAAAAAAAAAAAACTCCCTCATCATCATCTATTCCTGCACAACTTAATGACATAAATCACACACAAAAACCCCTTCCTCAGCATCATCATCATCATCTATCCCTGCACATTGCTCATGAGCCCAGCTTTTGCAATTAGCACAACAAACCCACTCTTCCCGTCTCATGGGTTCCATCTTATTACATTCGTAAATATTCAAAAGTCGAAACGATTACTAAAATATCTACGTTTACTATGCCAATTTATGGCAGCTATATATCATATATCACGGACAAGTATAACATAAGTACTAAATCATTATGATAATTATTTCAATATAAAACAAGCAGTGTCTTACCTTGTGCATATAACATCAGCACTGCATAAAATGACAATTTTTCCCTGTGAAGCGCAAGGGAAACTTAGCGTTCCTACTGGCAGTAATGACGTTATTGTTGAGCGACGTGAAGGACATCTAAGAGTTAAATTTTTAAACTTGTCCTTTATGTTTGGATTTAGAAGGGGGGTTCCATCTTACCCCATGGGTCCGTCTTACCCCGCCTTCCCCTACTTGTTTTTTTTTTTTATAAATTACTACTATTACTACTACTACTACTACTACTACTACTACTACTACTACTACTACTACTACTACTACTACTACTACTACTACTACTACTACTACTACTACTACTACTACTACTACTACTACTACTACTACTACTACTACTACTACTACTACTACTACTACTACTACTACTACTACTGCTACTACTACTATTGGTACTACTACTACTCCTACTACTGCTACTGCTACTACTGCTGCTGCTACTACTACTACTACTACTACTACTACTACTACTACTACTACTACTACTACTGTGTGTTTGTATGTGTGTGTTTTTCCTATTGGATCTATCAAACAGAGAGAGAGAGAGAGAGAGAGAGAGAGAGAGAGAGAGAGAGAGAGAGAGAGAGAGAGAGAGAGAGAGAGAGAGAGAGAGAGAGAGAGAGAGAGAGAGAGAGATACTGATACTGATACATTTATTGGGCCTTAAACATATACATATATAATATTTAACAATGGGTTACGTAACAGCCAAGGTCCATGAGTGTTACCTCTTTTATGGACCTATTTTGACTTACTTAAATGTAGAGGTGCCATGTAACGGGCCCTAACTGTTTACAATAACGAAAAAATCTTGGACATAATATGGAAACATATATACGACATTATAAATGAAAAGTTCTTGAGAAAGCATAATATTAATAAAGTAAATACTGTACTAGCGGTAATGACTAATCACAATATACGCAAAAATAAAAACAATGAGATTAATAAAAGTATTAGTGGAAATAATAAATAATATACTACAAGAAATAGTCACAATATAATAATGGTAACATTAACAATAATTAATGATACAAATAATATTTATAATAATAATAATGAAACTAATAAAGATAATAATTATAAAAATAATAATAATAATAGTAATAATAATAAATAATATTAATAATAATACAAAAATAATAAAAATACTACTACTACTACTACTACTAATAACAATAATAATAACAATTCATAAATATAATACGGCTGTTGCATTGAGGAGTAAACATGAAACAAGGAAAAAAAGAAAAAAATCTAGACTGTCATTGTATTTCGATAACAGCGTTTTTTTTTATTGTATCTAAATTTTAGGCAGGCTCGTGAGACAGCGTTCTTTAAGTTGTTAGGTAGCTGATTCCAGCATCTGGCTCCTTTCACGGTGATGCTTTGCTGAGCGTGGCTGGTTCTACACAAAGGAATTCTAAGGTTTTGTCTGCTACTGTTAGGTCGAGAAATTATTTCAAATTTGCAATCTGCTGGAGAATCAGCGTTAAGGCTCTATATACGAATAAAAGTGTCTGTAGATATATTATGTCTGGTAGTTTTAGGAGCTTTTGTTCTCTGAATATAGGATGTGTGTGGTCGTACTGCTGCCGATGATATATAACTCGTAATAATTTCTTTTGTGCTACAAAGAGGCTTTCCGTTAAAGTCTTGAATGCACCTCCCCATACAGAACAACAGTAAATAACATGAGGGTAAACTAATGAAAAATAAATTTGTTTTACGCTGTCTGCATGAATGTCTTCCCTGATTCTGTATAATATCCCAGTGACTTTACTTAATTTTGTTTTGATTTCTTCAATGTGTGATTTCCATTTTAATGAGCTATCGATATTAACCCCCGCAAAAATTATTTCATTTACCTGTTTCAAAGAAAGGTTATCAATTTTTATGTGTATTTGTGGTGTCTGGACCATAGTGGAATGTGAGATCATAAAAACGGTCTTATTAACATTTAACGATAATTTATTGCTTTTCATCCAGTGCGATATGTTTATTAGTTCTTGGTTTACTATTGTCTCTAGATCCTTGATATTGATTCTTTTAATAAAGATGTTAGTATCATCGGCAAAAAGTAAGAAACTCAATTTATTACTAGTGCGCGTGATGTCATTTATGTAAATAAAAAATAAGAGTGGACCAAGAATATAGCCTTGTGGAACTCCAAAACTAATGCCCTGTCGTGTGGATGCAATGTTATTAAAAACAGTTTATTTTTGTCTATTGCTCGAATAACTTTTGAACCAGTCATTTGCTTTGTCCCGTATGCCATAAATTTCAAGTTTCTTTAATAATATAGAATGTGAGAGTGTGTCAAAAGCTTTTGTGAGGTCACAGAAAATGGTTATTTGGTAAAGCTTATTGTCTATGGCATCATATATATGTTGACAGAGCTGCTGAACTGCCAGCTCGGTACTATAATTGGGTCTAAATCCATATTGGTTGTTAATCAGGAGAGAGTTCTTGGTTAAGTGGTTTAATAATCTTGGCCATAATTTTTTCAATTATTTTGCTAAAACAAGGAAGAATGGAAACTGGTCTATAATTAGAATGTGATGATTTGTCACCTTTCTTGAATTTAGGAATGATTTTAGCAATCTGAAGTTTCTTAGGGAACATACCCTCAACAAATGATCAATTTATTAAATGTTCCAAGAATTTCGATATGATATGACTGCATCTCTTTACAATATTAATATCTATTGAATCATATCCAGGAGCCGTGGTTTTAAGTGATTTTATTAGTTTCAATTTCTTGGGCTGACGTTGGTGACATGAAAAACGAAAAATTCGTTGGCTCAGGGAGATAATCAGTGAATGGTGTTGAAGGTTGCATATCTTTATGTATCGTATTTGCAATGTTGCAAAAAAAGTTATTAAATAAATACGGGATTTCATGTTTATACGGAGCGTTGTTATCTTTGAAACTGATTAAGTCCTGTGTCTGGCGAGTATTCTTACCCAGTAAATCATTGATGATCTCCCATGTCTTCCTGGTATTGCCTATGTTATCGTTTATTTTAGTTTTATAGTAATTGGATTTAGCTCTTTTTATCACTGTTGTCAATGTATTTCTGTATTTTTTTAAGGTATGTTCATACATAATAGGCCATTTCGCAAATAATTTTTGGAGTCTATTTCGTTCTTTTATTGAATTTCTTATAGCTTTAGTGATATATGGCTTGTTAATGTTTTTCTTTAATTTTGAACTCATTTATAGGAAAGTGTTTATTGTACAATTGCAAAAATTCATTAGTGTAAGTGTCATAAAGATTATCGATGTCCTCGTTATCTATGGTCTCCCAGTCCAAATTATTTAGATCTAACAGAAATTGTTCTATATTGTCGTTGGAAAACTGTCTCTTGCTTATTGTAAATTTGGCATAATTCAAATTGGCATTTGCAATCGAAAAAGAGCTAAATATTGGAAAATGATCACTGATGTTCGTATAAAGTATTCCACTAGTGTGAATGTTGATATCATTAGTCCAGATGTGATCAATGAGAGTAGCTGAATCAGTGGTGACTCTGGTTGGTTTAGTTATTGATGGAAAATACATATAAGAATACAATAGATTTGTAAAGTTGCGAGCATGTACATTATTTGCAAGTAAGTTTATGATGTAATCGCCTATTAGGTAACATGGTAATTTACTATCTGAAACCGTGATCAAAATATTTTCTAAAGACGTAAGAAAATCATCAATGCTCGCATTGGGTGGTCTATAAATAAGACCTATTATAAAATTGTGTGACTGAAGAACATTCATGAACAGTGACTCAATATGTGGCAACTGCAAACTTAGTTTATTTAAAGGCTTAGATGTATATGATTTATGTAAATAAATCGCTAATCCACCACTTAGTGTGCTTTTGTTCTGAAAGTGTGCATTATACCCCTTGATGTGAAACAGAGAGGTTATTGAATCATTAAGGCGGGTTTCACATGATCCAATAACGTGGAATTTCAACTTAAATTGAGTCAAGCATTGTTCATGAAATTCTTCTAAGTGAAGTGGTATACTGCTTATGTTAAATGAAACTATATTCAACTTAGTGTTAGAATAAGACTCATTTACATTGTCATTACAGAAATAATAATCACACTGAGGATCCTTAAAAATATTGCAAGATAAAGAGTCGTCTATTGGACTAACATGAGTATCACCAGAATGACAATATTTCAGCCTATTAAGATCAGTAAGCGAATACTTATGAATACCAAAATCATTTAAAGCATTAATAAAATCAATATCATTTAAGTTATTAAATGGCAGGATACAGGTCTCATCATACATATGGAAAAAAAAACAAAAAATAGAAAAATGTAAAACGAAAAAAGAGAAAAACAAACTTTTTTTTTTTACCTCATATGCACACCTTCTTTCCTTGTTTTCCCTGTGTGCTTCGTAATGATCTGCGATGGCCCGATCCTCCGTCTCTGCTAGGCGAA
Source organism: Portunus trituberculatus (assembly GCF_017591435.1). Lineage (NCBI taxonomy): Eukaryota > Metazoa > Arthropoda > Malacostraca > Decapoda > Portunidae > Portunus > Portunus trituberculatus. Next base: position 2,582,214 of record NC_059303.1, read on the forward strand.
AGAGGAGGTACACAAGCAGCATCACCGGTAGTACCCACACCAGAAGCACTTCTTGCCAGGGGAACCTTCCCAGCACCTGTACTACTGGCATTCACCACCGTTACAGGCGTAAGTGGCACCTTCCCTGAAGCGACGCTCGCGTTGGACATGGGGACCTCTGAGCCTTCTGTGCTTGACTTGCCATGGCCCAAAGTAAGCACCTCGACTTGTGCCTGAGCTTCGTCCACGACTCCCTCGCACGTCCCTCCACGGACTGAAGCGGTTTCCTTGCCACCTAATGGAGCCTCGCTCACATGGCCGAAGCCCTCCTGCCCAAGGTTGGAAGCAGATGCCTCGTCGTCCACCGAAACCCCACTCATAGTACCGAAGCCGGCCACGCGATAGTCCGAAGCAGAAACCTCCCCGCGAACCGATGATCCGACACCGAGGATCCCAGCAATATAATTTGGCTTTTCCTTAATTATTAATTTGGTGTGTCTGAAGAAGGCAGTTTTTCCTTCACTCCTGGCTTGTTTAAGAAGCGGTAACTGAGCTTTCCTGACAGACTGCGATGCCGCACACGTGACGTTTCGCATCACCGCCTCTCGGTCCGCGAACTTTGTGAACCGTGCGATGACAGGTCGACATCTTTGGTTGTTACGCAGCCCGACGCGATGAGCCCTTTCGAGCTGGATGTCCGGCAACTGTAGTTTTTCTTCAATTAGCTTTTTCACTTTGACGCAGGTCTGCTCCCAGGATTCTCCTTCTTGTTCCTCCATGCCGACGATATGCAGATTGTTACGACGGCTATAATCCTCTTGGTAATTTACCCTTTCACTTTCCTGTAGGTCTTGTTTTAGCTTCTTAATAACTTCACTGTTGGTCTTCATCAGTTGCTTGTATTGCTTGTTTTCTTCTTTTAGGTTTTCAACCACCTTCTGGGTAAACTCGAGACTAGTAGTCTCGAGAGAGACGTTATGCTTTCATTCACTTGCTTCATGACTAAGTCAAGTGAACTACGATATGCTTGGTCTTGGGATTCTAGAAGCGTCTTCAGGACCGATGTATTCATCTTAATAGAGCAGCCACTCACGACTATGTTCAAGGTAAAAAAAATAACCAGTGGAGGAGCGATCCGACACGTCCACCCTCTACCGTGGTCAGTGTGTGTGTGAGAGAGAGAGAGAGAGAGAGAGAGAGAGAGAGAGAGAGAGAGAGAGAGAGAGAGAGAGAGAGAGAGAGAGAGAGAGAGAGAGAGAGAGAGAGAGAGAGAGAGAGAGAGAGACATAAAGGGAAAAAGAATAACTCATCTATAACGAAAAAAAAAAAAAAAAAAAATCTATCTGCGAAACTTCACAGTATGATTGTGATACATGCTACAAATAAATAAGTAAATAAATAAGTGAGAAAAAACAGTACAGAAAATTAGGAGAGGAAAAAGGGAAAACATAAAGAAGAAAAAAAAAGAAAGACGAAGAGAAAGAAAATAGAAAAGAAGGGAGAACAACTGAGACTGAAAGGAATGACAAAGCAAGAAGTAAAGAGAAGAAGAAAGGAAGACAAACAAAATAAGAATGACAACGAAAAGAAAGTGAAAGAGATTAGGATTCAGGAGCGAAGAAGCGAGAGAAGGCGAAGACAATAACCGAAGCGACCCGAAATTAGATACGGCCATCAAAAATATGTAGAAGTAAAAATAAATATTCATTGGTTCCAGAGCGATACGCAGCTTTTAATTTCCTTTGCGAGGGCTGGATTAGCATGAGCGGCTGAGAGGATGCCGCCTCCCCGTCGCCCCCTTCCCTCTGTGGCTCCTTGTAATTTAGACGATAAGAGAACATTTTTCCCCCCTTCCCTCGCCTGAATTTCAAACCATTCTTAAGAGCAATGTATCAGTTAGGTATTAAATTAAATTCAGAAGCTGTGATCACCCTTTAGTGAGAATGATCAGAAGAAATTGTGACTTTGTATTCGATAGTGATAGGAAAACATAAATAAGCTCGTATTATTGAAGATTTCTCCTTCCCCCGTATGTCTTCTGAATTCCAATATTTTTCCATATCTACAACAGTTTGTTACTTTTTTATATGTAAGATGCGAAAACTGGTCAAGGACAACAAAAAAGATCAAACTGGAAACTTCACATCTCATCTCTCGCTAAAAAGCTTCTATGAAGTTAGGCGTTCTGAGGCATCTCCGCCAGTTTTTCTTGCCCTTCCAACTGCTATCTCTGTACAAGGGCCTTATCCGTCCTTGTATGGAGCACTCTTCGCATGTCTGGGGAGTTCCATTCACATAACTTTATTAAATAAGGTGAAATAAAAATCTTTTCGTCTCATCAGCTCTGACTGATTGACTGTCTTCGGTATCTTTATCACCGCCGGAATGTTGCATCTCTTCTTATCTTTTATCGCTATTTTCATACTAACAGCTCTTCTGATCTTGTTAACTGCATGCTTCCCCTCCTCCTGCACAAGGCATTCTTCTTTCTTTTACCCCTATTCTGTCCAACTCTCTAATGCACGAGTTAAATAACCAGTACTCTCAATAATTCACAGCTTTTTCTGGTAAACTCTGGAATTCCCTGCCTGCTTCTGTATTTCCATCTTCCAACGACTTGACTTCTTTTAAGAAGGCGGTTTCAAGACATTTGTGCCAGACTTTTGGATAACTCTACTTATCTTTAAGGGAACTGGCAATCAAGTGGGGCCCCCCCTTTTTTTTTTTTGCTCCCTGGTCAACTTCTCCTCTTACATAACAAAAGGCCCACTGAGATGCCAGTCCCAGAACAAGATCAAGAGAGTTCGCCTAAAGAAAGGGAAAAATGTCTTGGAATATCCCTCTTAAATGAATTCATGCCATACGTGTAGTAGAAAATACAGGAGGTGAGGAGTTTACCAGAAAAGGGAATGAATGATAGTACTGGTCAACTTTTGCGTTAAGAAGGTGGATAGAAAGAGGTGAGAGAAAGAAGAAAGCTTTGTGCAGTTTCTTAGATTTTTTTTTTATGTTATGGTTTATAGCGCCTATAGGAATACTTGAAGAGCTTATATAGGAAGCGCTGTTCAGCTTCCACCCATTGGTGACGCAGGCAATTTTATTTACAGTGTTACCCCTACTAGGGCCTATATTAACACCCAAGCGCATATTTGGTGTAACCACCTAGAACCTGAATATCATGGTGACAAGTAGATGACTTTAATCCACTCGGCAAATGGCAAAGTTTTTAAGGCTATACGTTGTGGGATTCAAACCTACGCGTGGACGTCTGCCCGATCCAACGCTCACCATCTTATCCACTACGCCACCGCCTCCCTATATAACTATGTAGCTTGGAAAAGATAATACCAAATCTCCCATTCTCCTTTTCTTTTTGTATGTTCGTGCATATAGTTTCTTACAATGTTTTTTGAATGGTAACATAGGATGACTAAATTCAGTTCCATAACTAAGATGCTGGTAATATTATGTGAGAAAGACCAGAAATACAGAAAATAAGAAACTTGCTATTATACAACGAAATAAAACAAAAACGCGTAATTCTGAAACACTTATCTTTATTCCCAAGAAATGTCAAATTGTTAATCTTTCTTTTGTTATACTGTATACCTGTTCATATTTCTTTACTTTGCTCTCTCACATTGACTGTTTTTAAAGGCTACATGGATGATTAGTTAGGTTAATTCTCATAAGTATTTTCCCTTTAATGACACAATAGCTTTATTTGATAGCCACTAAAGTAATAAGAAATACATTAATTCTCATGGAAACACTGATAATTATAAACTTAATCCATACAGACTTACTTCATAAGATTAAGAATCAAATGCTACTTTTAGTCACACCATTTCCAAAATAGAGAAGAAAACATAGTGTAGAAATAACATCAAGTAAAAGGGAGAGGAAACAGTACGAGAGAGAGAGAGAGAGAGAGAGAGAGAGAGAGAGAGAGAGAGAGAGAGAGAGAGAGAGAGAGAGAGAGAGAGAGAGAGAGGGAAGAGATCTGTGTAGTATGTGAGTTTCAGGAAGAGAGAGAGAGAGAGAGAGAGAGAGAGAGAGAGAGAGAGAGAGAGAGAGAGAGAGAGAGAGAGAGAGAGAGAGAGAGAGAGAGAGAGAGAGGACGGAAGGGAAGGAGGAAGGGGGTAATGGGAGGGGAAAGAGCGAGCGGCAATCGACTCAAAGGAACCCGTAGCAGTAACCAGATTTCCGGCGACACAACAATGCATAAAGAATGGTAAACAGGGGAAGGGTAGGAGGTAATAGGCGATTTCTACTGTAATTAGCTTTGGCGCTCCTCCATCCTACCTTTTTCATCTCCTAACCTGAGGCCTGACGATCTGAAAGCGCCATAAGCCATCCAAGTATCAAAACACAATCTTAAGCCTTACAATGTGCTATCAGAAGGGTTATAAAGTCGTGTATGGAGGGTGTGAGGGATCGGGTGTCCGGGGAGAGGCTCAGCAAACATAGCTCCCTTGTATTCGAAGTTTTGTTCCTTTTATTTCAGACCGCCTCCCGTCGCGATGTCAAATGAGCTGTTTGATGGGGCGGAAGCTGTCTCGACTGAGTTAAGAGTGATGGGGCTGGATGATTGGGTGATAGGAGTGATGGTAGTAGTAGTAGTAGTAGTAGTAGTAGTAGTAGTAGTAGTAGTAGTAGTAGTAGTAGTAGTTTATGCAATAACAGAGTAGTACCTGTATTAGTAATATGATTGTAATGTATAGTAAAACTATTATTATTATTATTATTATTATTATTATTATTATTATTACCATCATCATCATCATTATTATCATTATTATTATTACTATTATTATCATTATCATCATTGTTATTATTATTATTATTATTATTATTACTATTATTATTGTCATTATTATTATTTATTTTTTTTTTTTTATTTAAACAAAACTTAATACAAAGGAACATGTACCCAAAGGCGCACTGTCGTGTGCTACCTATTCTAAGGGTACTACAATCTATTTCTCTACAATATTTACAAGATTTAAAAATAGATAATATACAAGATGGTCAGCATGTAAATGGAGCACTATTCGTTTCACTTCACTAGCACTATTCACGCACTGCACTACACTGAGTGTCACGTCACAAAGAGTGTCAGAGGAGTTGGCAGTGTCTGTCTCCACTTATGTGCCATCAGTTTGACACTGTGAGTGTTCATCTCCTGGACGTGAGGCACCGCGGCCGTGAACAAGTTCCACATCCTGGAGACGCGTCCTGCGAAGGTGCGTTGATGCTGACACCCGTGGGATCGCGGCACCTCTACGGCGTCACCACCATTGAGCACCGTTCTCGTGCTCCGTGCGGTGACTCTTAGAGGATGACGCAGCCCTGCCAGATGTGGCACTCTTTGCACCTGTGCCTTATGGAACACTACGATCGCCGCCACGTCTCTGCGGTGTTCCAGTGAATCAAGGGGACGCTCAGGCTCTGGGTGAGGTGGTAGTGCAGCATCTACTAGCCGTATGGCGCGGCGTTGGATGCTGTCCAGTCTCCTTCTGTGTGTGGTGGCACAGGACATCCAGGAGAGAGCTGCGTATTCAAGGTGGGGCCGCACCTGTGCCTTGTACAGCAGCAGTCTCCCCTTCCTGTCGAGGAAACTGGCGATCCTTCTGAGAGCGGAGATCCTGTGAGAGGCTTTCTTGGCAATGGTTTTGACATGCCTGTCAAACCTCAGCCCTCGATCCACCTCCACTCCAAGTATCTTGACGTCATCTTGGAGTGGGAGAGCAGCAGCGCCAAAGACAACTTTCCTGCCATTGCTGCCATGGCGGCTGGGGACCGAGAGACAACCATTGCTTGTGTCTTCTCCGGCGCGAATGTCACTTGCCAGCGAGCACCCCACTCCTTTATCACTCGTAGCTGCTGATTGATGGCCTCAGCAGCCCGCCCACTGTCCTGGCGTGGATAGGTATAGGAGAGGGTGCAGTCATCAGCATAGGCCATGACTCCTGGCAGTAGCTGGAGAAGATCATCCACGTAGATATTCCACAGGAGTGGGCCAAGAATTGAACCCTGTGGCACTGATGCCTCCACAGGCAGGGACTCAGATGTTTGCCCGTTGACAACCACCTTGAGGCTTCTGTCCTGCAGGTAATTTCCCAAGAGTCGTAGCAAGCCACCCTGGATGCCTTTAGCACGAAGCTTTTCTAGTAATCCGTTGTGCCATACTTTATCAAAAGCTCCTGCTATGTCCAAAGCAACCACTATAGTGTCCTTGCCGTCGTCGAGGGCGTCCTGCCAATGCCTGGTGAGAAGCATCATTAGGTCGGAGGTTGACCTTCCAGGTCTGAACCCAAACTGTTGGTCTGAGAGGAGGGCATTGTCCTTGAGATGTCTACACACCACCTCTGCCACGACCCTCTCAAACACTTTACCCACCACTGACAACAGGGATATGGGTCTGTAGTTTTTTGGGTCCGTCCTGGAGCTTTTTGTGTACAGGAACTACTCGAGCCTCCTTCCACACTGAAGGCCAGACGTTTTCCCGTACACAAGTTGTGAAGACTTGGGTGAGAGGGGCAGCCAGTTCCTGGGAGCATCGCTTCAGCAGGTGCGGGCTGATGTCATCAGGGCCGGTGGCTTTCTGTGTGTCCAGCCCCGCAATAATCGCTTCACCTGCTGATGCGTCACCTCCACCATGGTGACAGTCTTCTCACATTGCTGGACCAGCTGAGGCGGTGGCTGCTGTGGATTCCCGACCTTCATTTTTCCAGCAAACAAGGAAGCCAGCAACTGTGCCCTCTCCTTACTGCTGGTGGCGACAGTACCGTCCTGCTTGCTGAGGGAGGGATGGATTCTTGGTGGCCAGTTCCTGTTTGTCCTTAACAAGGGACCACCAAGTTTTGTTTCCTACGCCAGTGCCACACAGTTTCCGGCGCAGGCTTTCCTCCCACTTTTTTAAGGCCCACTTGCTGGTTACCACCATCCTCCTGCATGCAGCCCTGTGCAGGTCCTTGTTGCGCCGAGTCGGGTTCCTCTTGTAGCGGAGCCAGGCAGCATACTTTGCCTCGGCAGCAACACGGCAACGGTAGCCAAACCATGGCTGATCCGTCGATCTGGTGGTGTATTCCCTGTGTGGGACGTGGCGTCTCTGGAGGGCGAGAAGGTGAGAGGTGAGTGCAAGTGCTTCACTCTCTGCTCCTCCCTGTAGCAGAGTGGCCCATGGGGTGTGGGTCAGGTCGTGGCGCAGGGAAGCCCAGTCTGCTTTGTTCCACAGCCAGATGGTGCGGGTGGTGGCCTCGTCCTGAGCCACTCCCACTTCCAGCTGTGTCAGTACAGCGTGATGGTCAGAGCTGCCCACGAGCCCCAGCTGATGACACTGAAGCTTGTCTTCCTGGTAGTCTGAGATGACAGGGTCTAATGTCCCTCCTCGTTCATGTGTGGGGAAGGTGACATGATCTGTCAGACCCTGCACCTCCAGGAGATTCTCGTAGGCGTCTCTTTCCAGGTGGTGATTGAGATCCCCCACAATCAGCACGTGGCTGCAGCTGTGTGCCATCATCAGGTTGTCTAAGGTCTCAGTCAGGTACAGGAGTGAGTCAGGCCCTTGTCGCGGGGGGCGATACAGGGCACACAGCAGGAGGGCTGAGCGGTCTGCCAGCATTACTCGGAAGTACATCATCTCCATCATTGGAGGCGTGTCTATGTCGAGTAGCTGGGCCTGCATTCCTTCCTTGAAGCAGACAGCCACTCCACCTCCTGTTCGCTCCTGTCGGTCCCTCCTCACCCAGTGGGTGAAGCCCTGCATCCTGCCATACGTGGGCTCCACCTCACTGTTCAGCCATGTCTCGGTCACCACAACAACGTCTGCATTGTGTCGTTGCACACAGTTGTGGTATAAGTCTGCAAGGTTAGTCCGGAGACCACGGACGTTGCTAGAGACGACCTTTAGTTGGCGGCGGGGCAAGCTGGCTGTACCATGGTGAGGGATGGTAGTGAGCGAGGCCTGCTAGTCCGAGGTGGTGGTTAGGGTCCGCGGCCGACTGCTGGTACTGGTGAAGAGGAGTGGTCCACTGCCGCCCCTGGTTCTGATTCCAGATACCAGGCTGAGGAAGGAGTGGGCGAGGTTGTGGCAAGGACTGAAATGAAGTGAGGGGGTGGGCGGGCTGAGGCGCTGCAGGTGGGAAGGGTGTGGCTGTGTATCTTTCCACCGTAAGAAGCCGCTGTAGGAGACGCTCCTGACGTAAATCGTCAGTTCTGGCGTGGCAAGTAGCAGAAGTGTGTCCTTTCCGTGAGCAGTACTCACACACTTTTGCCTTGGCTCGCTTTTGTGTCTGCTTGGTGGCCTGGTGAGTCCTCAGTCCTTCGCTGGACACCCTCCTCGCGTCCTGCTGCACTTCCCTCTTTGATTTCTTTTTTCTCCAATCTCCTGAAGTGGTCTGAGGAGAGGTTCGTGGGCGAACAGAGGCACCGCGATCTACTCCGTTCGCTGTGTTTATGGAGGAAGAGTCCCTACTGCTCTGTGTGGCGGTAGACGTGGTAGTGAGTACCGAGCAGTCACTCTGTGTGGCAGAAGGAGTGACAGTGGACGCTGGGGAGGTGTCACAGTCGCTCTGTGTGGCGGTGGAAGCAGTGGAGGTAGGCGGAGCGGTCGTTGTTTCCCGGGCAGGCGAAGGGAAGGTGGAAGTGGAGAAAACAGCTGCGTACCGGATCTGTTGCGGTTTATCCGAGCTCCACCACGTCCTCCACCTCTCAGAGTCCTGACAAACCACCTCCCAGTGTTCGTCAATTGACTCTGCGTGGGCGCTGACTGCCTGAGAGCGTGTGGCTACTTGCGTCTGGCGCTGTTTTGACGCTATCAGCCTGTCTGCTACTCTGAGAGCCGCAGCAAACACGTCTCTGTGCTGTATGATCAAGTCTCGGTCGTCCTGGAGGGACTTAATCACACAGTTTTGTTGAGAGGCTTCCTCAGTGAGCTTCTCAACTAGTGAAACTAGCTCTCCTCTCTCCAAGCCCTCCCACTGACTCTCCCACTATCGTCCGGTAGTGGCGTGGGTGTGTCAGTCTCCTCGCTGATGTAGATGACGGGGTCCGGGATGTTTGCTTGGAGTCGTAGCTGTTCCGTGTAGCTACACTTGAAGACTGGCGTATCCCCAAGGCAGCTGTTGTGACAAAGGTTACGGCAGGTTTCCTCGTCACAGCTCACGTGTTGAGTCTTAAGTGTTGCTTTGCCACAAACGCAACACCAATTTTGTGGCTGGTAGCCAGGCAAGTCTCGCCTGGCTATGGGGCGATGGGCGGGGCTAGACATTGAGGGAGAGGATAAGTGATTCCCTGGGGAATTGTGGAGCCAGGTGTGGGAGCGACAACGAGTGTTGGCTCTAAACGACACGTACGACACTAACACACTCGTGAACACAGACACTAAACACTGGCACAGAACACAAAGCACTTCCCCACAGGCGCACAAAAAACACACGACACTAACTACCTCTCCCACAAGTCAAGCCAAACCAGCCACGGAGAGAGATACAGGTTGTTTAAAAAAACTACCTTGGAGAGATTTGGCAACTGTGTGCTGCCTTAGGCCTCGCGTCAGGTCAGGCCCGGGTCTTGGTCACTGCACGGGTACAAGCACTCTTTTCAAGTGATTTTTTAACACTATTGCAAGGCTTAGCACACCTTACACTATTACATGGACACCAGGACACTTAGCACTTCAAGCACTGAAATTTTCACAACACTGCACTTTGTTAAACCACTGTAACACCACGAAAAACACGGAGCTACCACGTGCGTGACCTCTCTCTCTCTCTCTCTCTCTCTCATCACTACCACGATTCTTAGCTTCCTTTTATTCTTTTTTTTCTCTTTCTTTCTTTCTTTATATACTGACTGCTAGACATAAGTCTGCTGGTTTCCTTGAACTTTCCTTATATTATTATGTTCCTTTCCTCTTTTTCTCGTATATTTTCTTTTTTGTTCTTCCTCGCACTCTCCTTCCTCTCACGTTCCCTCACGTAGTTCAGTATCTTGTTCTATTTCACCTTATTCTCTCTTGCTCTCTCTCCCGCCACCGAATCTGTTCTTTCCTCGTCACTCATTTTCGTACATTCTTTCAGTGTGGCAAAATAAGTCTCTGTGCTGTCATGCTTGTCATTATAATTATTATTAACATCTTTGTGGTGACAATCATTGCTACTAGCCGGTAATATTTTTTTAGTCATTGCTTACAGTATCTGCTTTCAAATAAAAAAAAAACAACAATGAGAAATTTTTTATACTTTAGATAGGGCTTACAAAATCCACTTTCAAACAACAATAAGAACAACAACAACAATAACAACGAGGAGGAAGTAGTAAATACCTACCGAAACGATACTCGTAATTTACTCCCAGCGAGGTCGAATAACACTAGTTCTGATCTGGACCGGTCCTAGTCTGCCCAGTTCTGCTCTAGATCGGTTCAGGGGTTACTGTGAACTCACCATCAAAGCTAGCTGTGAACTTGCTGAACATTTCCCCTTGTGTCTCACTATTCAAGTCACAGCCTGCCCTCTAAAGAAAACTACAAACATTTCCTACACACACACACACACACACACACACACCATCCGGTAGCTCAGTGGTTAGAGCGCTGGCTTCACAAGCCAGATGACCGGGGTTCGATTCCCCGGCCGGGTGGAGATATTTGGGTGTGTCTCCTTTGACGTGTAGCCCCTGTTCACCTAGCAGTGAGTAGGTACGGGATGTAAATCGAGGAGTTGTGACCTTGTTGTCCCGGTGTGTGGTGTGTGCCTGGTCTCAGGCCTATCCCAAGATCGGAAACAATGAGCTCTGAGCTCGTTCCGTAGGGTAACGTCTGGCTGTCTCGTCAGAGACTGCAGCAGATCAAACAGTGAATTACACACACACACACACACACACACACACACACACCACGTAGTGTAATGGTTAGCACGCTCGACTCACAATCGAGAGGGCCGGGTTCGAGTCCCGGTAAGCGGCGAGACAAATGGGCAAGCCTCTTAATGTGTGGCCCCTGTTCACCTAGCAGTAAATAGGTACGGGATGTAACTCGAGGGGTTGTGGCCTCGCTTTCCCGGTGTGTGTTGTGTGTTGATGTGGTCTCAGTCCTACCCGAAGATCGGTCTGTGAGCTCTGAGCTCGCTCCGTAATGGGGAAGACTGGCTGAGTGACCAGCAGACGACCGAGGTGAATTACACACACACACACACACACACACACACCCTTCACTTAAAATAAAAAATGGCGACTCCTACATCAGCCTCGGAGTCCACTTCTGGGAAAAGAACCAGAAATGTCTCCGGGTCGGACTGCTCCCTTGGTGGCGACCCAAAATATTTGTCTTGACACCTCCCTCAACTTTTTCTTCATTAACTTCTGCAACATTCGCGGTCTTAGATCTAATTCTAAATCTGTAGAACACCACCTCTCCTTTACTAAATCTTATCTTCTTTTCCTCACCGAAACACAGCTGTCTGAGGCAACTGACAGTAACCTCTTTTTTTATTCCCTCCTACTTTTTCTATCCTAATTTTCTTTCCAAAACTGGATGTTGTGTCTATGTGCGCAACGAGTTAACTTGCTCTCATGCCCACGCTCTTGAATCTTCCGAGTTTTCCCCCATCTGGCTTCGACTCATAGTCACTCGAACTAAATTTATCTGTGCTATCTATCTCTTCCCTATCTCCTCTAACTATAATAAATTCTTTGACTATGTGAAGAATGTGAAGAACATTTTGTCTCTCTATTCCTTCGTAGAGATCTCCATCCTTGGAGATTTTACTGTTCATTACCAGCTTTGACTTTCCTCTCCCTTCACTGACCACCTTAGTGAACTAGCCTTCATAATCTAGAGCAACTGGTGCAACACCCTAGTCGTATTTCTAATCGTTGTGTAAATACTCTTAACATTCTTGACTTTTCCTTACCTCTTTGCTGTTACCTCATCTTCTCCGTTGGGTTCTTCTGATCACAGCCTCATTTCTGTACCTTGTCCTTTTTCTTCAATCCCTCCTCAGCATCACCAAAGGCAGATGTGCCTCTGGCGTTTTGCCTTTGTCAGTTAGGCGACTTGAGGAGGTATTATGCTGATTTTTCCTGGAATGATTACTGTTTCCTTGTCAGAGACCCATTTCTGTGTGCTGAACGTATAACAGAGGTGATAATGTGTGGCATGGAGGCGTAGTTTTCTCCCTCTTTTCTCAATCTAAACCTTCTAAACCTTGGTTTAACTCAGCCTAATCTCGTGTTATACATGATAGAGAGGTTGTCCACAAAAGATACTTGAGCCTTCCATCTCCTGAATCTCATGCGCTTTATATTTCTTCCTGGAATCATGCCAAGGATATGGAGTAGGCAGTAGTCACCTGCCGCCCGGTGGAATACTCCAGGAGAGGTACTTACGGGGATGTAGGCAGTGCTGCAGACTGAGTGATTCCCCGTGTCCTCTCTTCCCGGTTCCCTTTGTGGTCTCATTTATACAATTGAGCAGCTGCAGCCTGCCCTCTAAAGACAACTTCTACTACTTCCTACACTACACTACAACACCTTACACTTTTACACTCTCTTCAAATCAAAATTTAATAATGGCTTCACCACGCCCTGCCTCGGAGTCCCCTCTGGGAGGGACCATAAATGTCCCCAGGTCGGACTGCCCTCTGCTGTCGACCTTGGGTGTCTTGACACTTCATCTAATACTTTCACTATCAATTTCTGCAACATTCGTGGCCTTCGTTCTAATTTTCAATCTGTGGAACACCACCTCTCCTCTACTAAACCTCATCTTCTCTTCCTAACCGAAACACAGTTGTCTGTGACTACTGACAGCAGCCCTTTTCTGTTCCCTCCTACTTGCTCTATCCTCATTTTCAATCCAAAGCTGGATGTTGCGCATACGTGCGTAACGACACCACTTGCTCTCGTGCCCACAATCTTGAATCTTCAGAATTTTCTACCATCTGGCTAAGACTTCAATGTCACTCTCTAACTAAATTCATCTGTGCTGTATACCTCTCACCTAATTCCTCTGACTATGTAAAATTCTTTGACTATTTGACTTCCAAGGTGGAGCACATCTTATCTCACTTTCCTTTGCTGAGATCTCCATTTTAGGGATTTCAATGTTCACCACCAGCTTTGGCTTTCATCTTCTTTCACTGACCAACCTGGTGAACAAACCTTCAACTTTGCTATCCTTCATGACCTAGAGCAGCTAGTGAAGTTCCCTACCCGTATTCCTGACCGCCTTGGAGACACGCCCAACATTCTTGATCTTTTCCTAACCTCCAACCCTTCTGCTTACTCTGTTAAACTTTCCTCTCCGTTGGGCTCCTCCGACCACAATCTAATTTCCGTTACCAGTTCTATCACTCCAGTGCAGCCTCAGGACCCGCCTAAGCGGAGGTGCTTCTGGCATTTTAACTCTGCTAAGTGGGAGGAACTAAGGCAGTACTATTCTGATTTCCCTTGGGATGATTATTGTTTTCATGTCAGAGATCCTTCTCTTTGTGCCGAGCGCATAACAGAGGTGATTATCTCTGGCATGGAGCTATACATTCCTCATACTTTCTCTAACCCTAAAGCTAAAAAGCCTTGGTTTAACTCTGCTTGTTCTCGTGCTGTCAATGATAGAGAGGCGGCTCACAAACGGTTCCGTAGCCATCCAACTGCTGAAACTCATGCCCTATATATTTCTGCCCGTAATCATGCCAAATCTATTCTCCAACTTACTAAAACTCTTTCATCAATAGAAAATGTCAAAGTCTTTCCAATTCTAACTCCTCTCGAGATTTCTGGCATCTAGCCAATAATATCTCTAACAACTTTACTTCTTCGTCTTTCCTCCTTTACTTCATCCAGATGGCTCTACAGCTGTCTCTTCTTTTCTAAAGCTGAACTCTTCGCTCAAACCTTTGCTACCAACTCAACTTTGGATGATTCTGGGCATATTCCTCCTACTCCTCCACCCTCTGACTACTTCATCCCTAAAATTAAAATTCTTTATAAAGACGTTTTCCTGGCCCTCTCTGGCCTTGATTCTCGGAAGGCTTACGGTCCGGATGGAGTCCCTCCTGTTGTTCTCAAAAACTGTGCTTCCGAACTCGCTCACTGCCTGGTCAAACTCTTTCATCTGTGTCTCTCTACTTCTATTTATCCTTCTTGCTGGAAGTTTGCTCACATTCAACCTGTCCCTAAAAAAGGTGACCACTCCAATCCTTCTAACTACCGCCCTATAGCTTTGATTTCCTGCCTTTCTAAAGCCTTTGAGTCTATCCTTAATAGGAAGATAATGAGGCATCTATCAGCTCACAACCTTCTCTCTGATTGCCAGTATGGTTTCCGTAAAGGCAGATCTACTGGTGATCTTCTTACTTTCCTAACTGAATCTTGGTCATCCTCTTTTAGGGACTTCGGTGAAACCTTTGCTGTCGGCCTTGACATATCGAAAGCCTTCGATAGAGTCTGGCACAAATCTTTAATTTCTAAACTACCCTCCTACGGATTCTATCCTTCTCTCTGTACCTTCATCTCCAGTTTCCTTTCCGATCGTTCTATTGCTGCTGTAGTAGACGGTCACTGTTCTTCCCTAAAACTATCAACAGTGGTGTTCCACAGGGTTCTGTCCTATCACCCACTCTCTTTCTATTATTCATCAATGATCTCCTAAATCTGACTCAATGCCCTATCCACTCCTATGCTGATGATACCACCCTGCATTATTCAACAGCGTTCAACAGACGCCCAACCCAACAACAATTAAATGACTCAAGGCGAGATGCTATAGGACGCCTAACTTCTGATCTTTCACTTGTTTCTGATTGGGGCAGAGAAAACCTGGTTTTGTTCAATGCCTCAAAACTCAATTTCTACAACTATCTACTCGACATAACCTTCCAGACAACTATCCTCTCTTCTTCAATAACACTCAACTTCCCTCTCCTCTACATTAAACACACTCGGTCTATCCTTCACTAAAAATCTAAACTGGAAATTTCACATCTCTACTCTTGCTAAATCAGCTTCCAAGAAGTTAGGTGTCCTATGGCGTCTTCGTCCATTTTCTCTCCCTCCCAGCTGCTTGCTCTGTACAAGGGCCTTATCCGCCCGTGTATGGAGTATGGCTCTCATGTCTGGGGGATCCACACACAGCTTTACTAAACAAGGTGGAATCTAAAGCTTTTCGTCTTATCAACTCTTCTCCTCTAACTGACTGTCTTGATTCTTTAAGTCACCGCCGCAATGTTGCATCTTTATCTGTCTTCTACCGCTGTTTTCATGCTGTCTGCTCTTCTGAACTTGCTAACTGCATGCCTTCCCCCTCCTGCGGCCTCGCTGCACAAGACTCTCTACTTCTTCTCATCCCTATTCTGTCCATCTTCCTAATGCAAGAGTTAACCAGTATCTTCACTCCTTCATTCCCTACACTGGTAAACTCTGGAACTCTCTACCTGTGTCTGTATTTCCACCTGCCTATGACTTAAACTCTTTCAAAAGAGGAGTGTCAAGACACCTCTTACGTTAACTGGACCCTCCTTTTAGATTTTTTTGTTTTTTCTCTTTCTACTTTCCTCTTAACAGGGCCTGGCAACCAGCGGGATTTTTTTTTTTTCCAACACTTTGTTTGCCCTTGGCCAGTGCCCTTGTAATGTAAAAAAAAAAAAAAAAAAGTGTATTCTTCAACTCGCCAAACGCTCCTTCATATATAGAAAATGTCAAAATCTTTCAAACTTCGAGACTTCTGGCATCTAGCCAAAAACATCTCCATAACTTTATTTCTTCATATTTCCCTCCTTTATTTCATCCTGATGACACCACTGCCATCTCTTCTGTCTCTAAAGCTGAACTCTTCTCTCAAACCTTTGCTAGAAACTTCATTTTGGATGATTCTGGGCTTGTTCCTCGCTCTCTTCCTCCCTCTGACTATTTCATGCCATCAATTGAAGTTCTTCATAATAATGACCTCGCTGGCCTATATCCTCGGAAAGCTTATGGACCTGATGGGATCCCTTCTATCTTTCTCATAAACTGTGCTTCCGTGCTTGCACCTTGCCTGGCCAAACCCTTAAAATTCTGTCTATTGACTTCTACCTTTCATCCTTTCTGGAAGTTTACCGACATTCAACCTTTTCTTAAAAAGTGTGACCGTTCTAATCCCTCAAACTACCGCCCTATAGCTTTAATTTCTTGCTTGTCTAAAATTTTTGAATCTATCCTCAATAGGAAGATTCTTAAACATCTGTCACTTCACTATCTTCTATCTGATCGCCAGTATGGATTCCGTCAATGCCGTTCTACTGATGATCTTCTGGCTTTCCTTACAGAGTATTGATCATCCTCTCTTAGAGATTTCGGTGAAACTTTTGCTGTCGCGTTAGAAGTATCAAAAGTTTTTGATAGAGTCTGGTACAAAGCTTTGATCTCAAAACTACCCTCTAACGGCTTCTATCCTTCTCTCTGCAACTTCATCTCAAGTTTCCTCTCCGATCGTTCTATTGTGATATGGTAGACGGCCACCAATCTTCTCCTAAATCTATCAATAGTGGTGTTCCTCAGGGCTCTGTCCTGTCACCCATTCTCTTCCTATTATTCATTAATGATCTTAACCAAACCTTTTGCTCTGTCCACTCCTACGCTGATGATACCACCCTACACTTTTCTACATCTTTTCAGAGACGACCAACCCTTCAGGAAGTCAACAGGTCACGCAGGGACGCCACAGAACGCTTAATTTCTGATCTTTCTTAAATTACTGGTTGGGGGTAGAGAAAACTTGGTAGTGTTCAATGCCTCAAAAACTCAATTCCTCCATTAATCAACGCGACACAACCTTCTAGACAACTATCTCTTCTTCTTCAATGACACTAAACTGTCCCCCTCTTCTACAGTGAATATCCTCGGTTTATCCTTTACTCATAATTTAAACTTGAAACGTCTCATCTCTTATTAAAACAGCTTCTGTGAAATTAGGAGTTCTGAGGCGTCTCCGCCAGTTTTTCTCGCCTCCTCAACTACTAACTCTGTACAGGGGCCTTATCCGCCTTTTTATGGAGTACTCTTCGCATGTCTGGAGGGTTCCACTCTCACAGTTTTATTAGATAAGCTTTTCGTCTCATCAATTTCCCTCCTCTGACTGACTGTCTTCAGCCTCTTTCTCAACGCCGAAATGATACATCTCTTACTGTCTTTTATCATTATTTTCATGCTAATTGCTCTTTTGATATTGTTAACTACATACCTCCCATCCTGCTGCGGCCTCGCTGCACAAGGCTTTCTTCATCCTTTCACCCCTATTCTCAGTCTTTCATATCTTTCTCTGGTAAACTCTTGAACTTCCTGCCTGTGTTCGTATTTCCAATCTACTATGACTTGACTTCATTCAAGAGGGAGGTTTCAAGACATTTGTCCCTTTCCTTTGGCTAATTCTATCGGCTCTATAAGGAAACTAGCAAAAGAGTGAGCCTTTTTTCTTTGTATTTTTGTTGCTCTTGGCCAATCCTCCTCTCTTACATAAGAAAATAAATAAATCACCACCACCACCACCAACAACAACAAAAACAAATTAGGTAAGTACTAATGTCGTCGATCGATTCGCTTGCAGAAAACTCGCGAAACGTAACTGAAAGGAACTACTGAAAAGGTGTTATTTCGGCAAGATCTGCGTATGCAGATGAAACTATTAAATAATGAGTAAATAAGATAGGCAAACAAAGCTAGAAGCTAAGTGAGAAGGCAAAACCAAACAACGACAATGACGACGACAATAACAAAAACAATAACAACAGCAACAACAACAACAAATACCAACGTTAATCTCTCATAACTCAAGTCAAGCACCAAACAACAAACATAATAACACAACAATATAGGTAACAATCACACATTATAAAATCATACATACACAAAAGGGAAAAGGAAAAAAAATATTCGCAAACTTACTGCCCAAACTTATTCGTGGCAACAAAATCTGACTGGCCGCCGCCGTGCGCACTACACAGACGTCAAACTTTAAAGATTCAGGCCATAAATTAAACCTAAATGGGGGTAGAACACGTCTGGGCCATCTCCATATGCGGCCATAAATTCAGAGATATTTTGAATAAAGTTTGAATAACAATACCGAGGCGCGCCGCGTCCTGGAGGGTTGACGCAACGATTATCCCACGAGAGAGAAATGACTGGGGGCGAGAGGGAAAGAGAGCAGGAGATACGCACAAGAGGGACACGATAAGGCGAGAGTGGAAGTGATACTGAGGAGACAAAGTTGAACTTGAGCTACTTTATAATAATAATAATAATAATAATAATAATAATAATAATAATAATAATAATAATAATAATAATAATAGTAAAAACTACAACAACAAAAAACTCTATCAAAATTATGATATATTTGTTGGATATGAATATTCTTACACTGCGTAACACTTTCAGGAGCAGACTAGTAAATTCAGTAAGGCGTTATTTTGTCAGATGATTATAACGAAAACAATACAGTGTAATATTCGTATGTATGAAACTGGATAAGCGTCACGTAGAACATAGAACATTACATACGAGTCGTCTCAGTAATCAGAGAGAAAATAGAACCCTATCAAAGAAAAAAATATAAAAGTAAAAATATATTAGTTGGTATGAACATTCTTGCGACAAAGTGGTATGGTATGGTAAAAGTACGAGTAACAAGGTATCATTTTATGCTGAGTAAAATCCGTGTATATTATATGAAAAATGGATAAACAACATTCAACCACATCTTACACAAGAATAATCTAAGTAATCAGAGAGCAAAATCAGTTACAAGAAAAGCCCAGTAATGCAAGTAAAGAGGAGGATAGATTACAAAATGATAGAAACATAACCAAACCTTATAAAACACACATTTTTAGCAACTAATAACACCGATAAGGGAGGAATGCACATATCTTATAATACATGGGATTAACATCACTTAGCGTAATCTTACAAGAGAATCGTTAGTAATTAAAGAGTAACCCTCACTATTCATAATCTTCAACGCTCCGTACTCTGTCACGAAACCCAGTATATGGCACGCATGAAAACTAATCCGTGACAAGTGACGGACAAATGCAAGGTTCCCGCACGCCAAGCAACACTTGGCTCTTCATTGGCTTAGTGGTGAAGTTTTGGGGTAACATATATAGTGCCACAGTTTGATTCTCTCTTTGTTATTGTAGAGAGATATTTCAAAGTGTAAAGCTTCAGAAAATTGATGACCTCTTACATAACTATTGTTGAATTTTAAGATTCCGTGTGTGTGTGTGTGTGTGTGTGTGTGTGTGTGTGTGTGTGTGTGTGTGTGTGTGTGTGTGTGTGTGTGTGTGTGTGTGTGAGCGCGCTCGTGCGTGCTGCGTGCGTGCGTGCGTTCATGCGTGGGTGATTAAACATTTCTTGAGCGCAGTAATGTCTTTGAAACTAAATATATACATACATACACACACACACACAAAAAAAAAAAAAAAAACATTCCCCACATCACATGAGTAACTTTCAATACAACAACGTGTGAGACTATTACCAGAAAAGAAGCAGACTAATTTGCGCGTCTTTGTACCGCTGAAAACACCTTGATGAATAAAATACACATAAAATACAACCCTTTCCCATGAAGCGGCCGAGGCTGAAGCACCACTAGCGCCTCCCTAAGCCAGGTGGGCGGAACACTCACCATCTGCAGACGACACACACGCGCCACCTCTCGTAAACAACGACACACATGCAAATTTTCCCGAAGTAAAAAAAAAAAAAGAAAAAAAAAAATGATTTGTAGTAGGCGGCTTGCGTGTATTCAAATTAAGTTCATCAGCCTAAATCCGTGGTGGGGGTTATTTGGCGAGGGTAAATGTGAACACAAACCATAATGGGTGTTACGTGCATGTGTACAAAAGGGTGAGAGGGAGGTGGGTGTGTAGGGGTCCAGAGCAGCCTCAGGACCAGCCAACTGCATTGTGTGGACGAGTCATATCTTTCGCTGTAACGCTCCAGGGCGCCACTAGAGGAGGCCTAGGGTGGAAGCATCAGGGCGGCGTTATGGGTCAGGCTCAGTAAGGAAAACAGTTCAAGCTAACCAAGGGAAGTGATTAAATGGTCAATGTATTTCAACTAAGTGAAAGTAGGAGGAATGACATCAAGCCGAGGCTCTCATAGATAGTCTAATCAAGGAAAACAGTACAAACTAATTAGATGACTCATGAATGATTGATCGCATCCTAAATGCATGATATATCTAAATTAAGAGGACAAACAAAGAAGTAAATAAAGACGTTCATAGTTTAGAGAGAGAGAGAGAGAGAGAGAGAGAGAGAGAGAGAGAGAGAGAGAGAGAGAGAGAGAGAGAGAGAGAGAGAGAGAGAGAGAGAGAGAGAGAGAGAGAGAGAGAGAGAGAGAGAGAGAGAGAGAGAGAGAGAGAGAGAGAGAGAGAGAGAGAGAGAGAGAGAGAGGAAGCTAACTAAAGGACCAAGGAATGACTAATTGGAAAGCTAATACAAGAGGAATGACGTTGGAAAGGCAGCAAGTCCAGGCTCTATGAATTGAGTTCAGTATAAAAAGCAGTACTAACTAACACATTTCAGTTAAGAAAAATTACAAGAAAGTGCAGCAAATCAATGGTCTGTTAGTTAGGTTCAGTGAAGAAAACGATATAAATTAACAGATTCGAAGGTTAGTTAATTATGGATCGGTCTTTTTATGCCAATTAGGGAGTGCTTGGAGCGTGTCAGGTTGAGAATGAGGAATGAACAAATTATCCAAGTGTTGATGTACTGATGTACTGATTGATTTAAGCTATTCTCGTATTTCACACCTGAGTACGCATTTTTGTTAATTCAATTCCCTTTATGATTTCTCTCTCTCTCTCTCACTCTCTCTCTCTCTCTCTCTCTCTCTCTCTCTCTCTCTCTCTCTCATAAACTTCTATTTACCACTGACTGTAGAATTTCCAAGGATACAATTACGTCAGGTCTTGTTCCAACAGCTTATAATTTATTTCGTTTCATGGTTTCAATATTCACGAAAGAAAAAAAAATAATAAGATAAAAAATACTTGATCTCTTCTATATCTGTCAACGGTTCTTTCAAAATATGAATACACGAAACATCCACCATATCATTAAGACTGAGAAAATACAGCACTTAGCTTATGTAGAAAATAGATAAAGATAAAAAAAAAAAAAACAAACACTTTAAAACATCATATTTACGTAAAACCCCAATTATCTCACCAAGACCCTTCAAACTGAGCATATCCACACTCACGCGGAGCTTACAAGTCTATTCCTATAATGGCCGCTCATTACTCACCCTGCAATTAGTTAAGGGCTATCTTATACGTCACTGGATTTGCGAAACTCAACTCCAGCCCTTTCGTCGCCGCTACCGCCTCTTTCTCCACTCCTGTGAGCTACTTAGTTCTAACATCTGGCGCTGATCTGATTGGGGGGGCACCTCTCTATTGCTGACTCCAGGCGAGGGTGATTAATTACAGCATGCTTCTAAAAAACCCTCAATCGCCGCCGCTTCCCCCCTGATGACGAACAGCGTACACGGCTAAACAAGATCAGAATATGCCTCAAGACACACCAAGGGGAAAAAAAACACATATTTCATGGTCACCGACAATACTGCCAGGTAGAGGAAAAAATATACATCGGACCGAGGGAATGAGGAAGAGAAGGAGGAGGAGGAGGAGGAGAAAAGGGTAAGAGGTAGGAGGCATAGTTGGAGGAGGAGGAGGAGGAGGAGGAAGGAGAGAGAGAGAGAGAGAGAGAGAGAGAGAGAGAGAGAGAGAGAGAGAGAGAGAGAGAGAGAGAGAGAGAGAGAGAGAGAGAGAGAGAGAGAGAGAGAGAGAGAGAGAGAGAGAGAGAGAGAGAGAGAGAAAGCTAAAGCCAACTCGTCTGTATTCCTGTTTTTGCGCCGCGGTGAATACGTTTGCGTGTATATTTGCCCGGCAGAATAAAAGGAGAAAAAACTGAACCAACACTCCCGTACAACCACTACGTCCGAGGAATCTGGCTCATTGGAGGAACTCAAACGACTTCTAATATCTGGGGTAAAAATGATAAAATAAGTGATATACTCGCACTCCGGCCACCAGATGTAGATGAGAGTGAAGAGGAGAGAGTGGAGGTGTATGAACAATACAAGACCTAACGTTTCCCCGACTGACTGGCTGACTGGTGGAGGGGAACAATAGCCGTCTATGGACCTCTCCCCTGCGTATGCAAAATGGGAATGGCAGCAAATTACAGAGCAAACGCCAGAGAGGAATCGCTTTTTAGCCCAAGTGACACCAGTTTTGCATATAAAAAGCGACAGTTTCCGATTACCCTTTGTACCCCGGCGGGAGGTGCAGCTTGCGTCCCGTGGCTGCTCCTCCTCACTCTCCTCCCCGTATCTCCCGCTCGCCATGGGAAGGTTTGGAGATCGGGGCGGGGCGAGGAGCGTCCCGAATTGTTGAGGGACAGGAGTACTAACAGGCCTCAAGTTCAACGGGTAAACAAAGTGATCTGTCTCTGCTCTTACAACTTTCTTGAATATTGAAAAAAAAAAAAAAAAAAATTTTTTTTTTATTACTGATTTTACTTCGTTTTGATGGGATGTGTCCTAATGTCTGGCTTGAAGGAGTGCGTGTATCCTTAAGAAGTCTGAAGGGCGCGTTTCAGCAGTGGTCACGACATCACGAGACGAAGACGGACGGACAGCTGTCGTCTAGGACTCTCCATCCTGACAATGCCTCCCCTTTACCCCGCCAGAGCCGCCTTCTGCCAGCTTCTCTCTCACCTCCTGATTTCTTTTCTTTAATCAGTTCGGTGAATGTTTTTAGTGTTGGTCTGGCAGTAATCTTGCTCCTTATCTCCGGGCACTCGGCACTGATTGGTGCATGCGTGCCCTAATGGCTGGTAGGTGTGTGAATACGTTGGCGGATTACTAGACTGTTGTGTTGACATTTTTTTTTCAAATACCTTTCATTGATGGAAAGACATAATATTTCTATATACAAATGTAGAAAAAAGAGGATGAGGCGACTCCACACAATTCAGAGAACTTTTTTTTTGTCTCCTTAACTGTATGAATACAATTGCGTTAAATTTCAAAATCAGTTACATCTATCTAAGATTTCATAAAATCATATACTGTAGGACAGCCAATTCCATTTCCCATG